>NC_064628.1:182418385-182720308 GCF_023864275.1 Schistocerca cancellata | reverse complement strand
AAAATTGCTTACAAATACTACTTCACAGTTGTGAAAGATTCAATAATACCCTCTCACCATTTGTGCTCGCTTATCTCCTTTCGCAGATGGCACCCCAGTGAGTGTGTTCATGCATTAGGGAGGGGAGTCCAATAATAATTGCTATTGAGAACTTCGACAATGGGCAGCTGGGCAACAAAGAACTGTCAACAAAACAAAATGACAAAGGTCAAATTGAACATACCACATCCTCGCTAGATTAAAATGATCACCTTTTACTGTGAAGTGAAAACAGTTCCAACTCACCACCATTTTTCCATGTGCTTTGTGTAACTTGATTCGCCAGAAAATGTGTCACAATGACCAGCTCGGACACTGGGCTCGTTCTCACTCTAAATAACATCGTCAGCACCGCTTCTGCCTAATTACCTGTGGCGTCTGGTGAATAGTACTTTTGCATCTGATCTGTGTTTAATACTGCTCACCATTAGCATCGTGGTATTTTTGGAGCTCTTTCTCAAATTAGTCAAATGGTTAATAAGCAACCTCAGAGTAATTGATGGCCTGTTGACAATAGTCTTTGATCATTTCTTTATTCGACATGTTTACTAAGCTGAGATTTTTGGATAGTCATGACTGATACAAAATTAAAATATTGAAACATACAAATGCAATGATCCATTATTTATTTTATAATCTAAAACAGTGTTTTTGTAGTAGCTATTACGTAGTGGGGATTTGAGCTTGCTATTACAGACCTTACAACACTTTATGTACAGGACGATTGTTCTTTAATGGCCTAACAACAAAATATTAACACACATTATTTTACAGAATTTGATGGCTCCTCATGATAATTATTATATGCTTTTCACTTTAAAAAAGTTAGCCTCAGGCTGCAAGTATGTTTATTACTTTCTTTAATGCATGACCTACTTAGAAAGTGCTGGCCCCATTTTCAGCTACACTTGCTCATATATGCATATGGAAAATGGCAGCATTTCTGGTTTCTGTATGTTGAACTTACCATCCAGTTTGATGAGATGGCAAATGGTCCTTATAGGGAATATACATAAATACACAAAGTGAGGAGGAGTGCATAACATTTGAGGATCTGGAGGTACTTGTAGAACTTATGGAACTTTGGTGGGGCATATATTCGTGCAGCTTTTGCATAGATAAGAATGGGCGAGATCAGGATCTTGTAGGTGGGAAGATAGTGGAGTGGTGGAGTCCCAACATTGGGCAGTCAGTAGTTTTAGCATTTTTAGCTTATTGTGGGCCTTCTGTTGGGTAGTTAGTACGTGAGTATTCTCTGTTAATTGTTAGTGGATGGTTAGTCCCAGGTACTTTAGTGTATTTATCAACTGGGTAGTACTGTTGTAAATGGTGTGGTAGAAGTCATAGAAGTAGAAGGTGTGGGTGATTCACCTTACAATTATTGCCTGGGATATATGTGAGTGTTGACTTTCAGAAGACATTGATTACACTGGGAGATAGGATGATTTGGATGTATTCAGAGGAATCATTATGATTTTGAGAATGTAGGGTAGAAGGCGAGAAAAGCAGTGACATAAAAAACTAAAGGAGGCGGTCCAGAGGAGTTTGTTTGGAAATATTGGCAGGTTAGAGGAGATAAAGAATAGGAGGGAAGACAGAGCCTTGGGGCACTTTTAAAGTGGGATGGGAGGTGTGGGAACTGGTATTGTTAATAGTAACAAAGGGGGGCAAACTATACAGAAAAATTGTGAAGAGGCGTACATAGTTAACTGGAAGTAGGCATGTTTCGAGTTTCAAAGGAAACCTACATGCCAGATGTGGTCGTAGGTTTTCTCTAGGTCGAGGGAGATGAAGTGGCGGGCTAAGATATGAGTGAAGTGCAGGACCTATTCTTCAGAGGAGAAATTGGGTTGGAAGACACACGTTAAAGGAAAAGACAGCGTCAGAAGATAGTTTCCATGATCTCTCTAAATATTGAGGTGAGGCAGATGGGATGGTTGGAGGAGATATCAGTAACAGGGTTTAGCAGTTGGAGGAAATATAGGATCTTGGGGGATTTCCATAAATCAGCTTACGGATACAGTGAATATATTGAAGAGATACCGTTTTAGAAAACGGATGTGTTCCATAACTATACAAAATCTGGTAACATAAATGCTCAAAAGTAATACCACAACAACTACTAAGACCCAAATGGATATTTGGTATCCTGCTGATAATTTATAATAACTAACTTAGTTAACTACAATAATATTGTCTTATCTTGTCGCTCATGGCACCATGAGTCTCCCTCTTTTGACCAGCATTCGACTACAAGAAACCTTCCCTGTATACTGTAGGCCATTGTGAAGTGGCTCATCATTCTCAAGCGTCTGTTAATTAAAATTGAAATTACAAGACAGTGTGCAACATAGAAACGCATATTTAATCGATATTTTATTTTATCAGGATCACTGCCTGGCTGACATCAGTGATCAGCAAACGTATGTAGCGCAAGTTAAGTTGATCCTACAGAAACTGAAATACAGTACTCACAGACTCACATCCACAACTTCATGCAAGACAACACACCAGACTGCATACACAGTAGACTTGTGCACGTGTCATACCAACGATGCCAACAGAGCATCCAAAGATCTACCCACCATATGTGAAACGTTACCTCTTTGGTAGTACATAGACAACTAAAATTGTAGTAACATAATCTTATGTGACCCATTTAGGTACAACATTTAACATATACGTTGAGATCCGTGATTTAAGATCTATTAGCAAAATATTAAGATAATGGTCAAAGTTTCTTACAGCATGGTATATGTACTAATTGACTATGTAGCCATCAGTTATATGGGCACATCTTTTTACCGACTCAGAGTTATCCTTAGTTCTACAGATATGTCACTTAAGTGCCACGTACAGTTATTGTAGTTTATAGTATGATGGAATCAATATTTTGTTCAAAGCATTTGTAAAATGGTTTGAGTTGTTATAAGTATGTTGTTGGTACATGTATATAATTGCTCTGTCCATATGGTTCATAAAAACTGCGATGTTACCGCCAGACAACACACTTGCCGCGGTCCGTAGGTATACGTCGGACCCGCGTATCGCCACTATCAGTCATTGCAGACCGAGCGCCGCCACATGGGAGGTCTAGACTAGAGAGACTCCCTAGCACTCGCCCCAGTTGTACAGCCGACTTTGCTAGCGATGGTTCACTTTCTACATACGCTCTCATTTGTAGAGACGACATTTTAGCATAGCCTTCAGCTACGTCATTTGCTACGACCTACCAAGGCGCCATATTGAGTTACTGAATGTATTCTGAACAGATAATATTGTGAATCATGTACCGTCAAGAGCGGCGTTCATCATTAATGGATGAAAGTTAAGTATCAAACTAATTCCGTCCGCTTTCTGAATTCCAATTCCTTGCCATGTTCCAGACCTCACGTCAGTATAGTTCTTCCCTCCTCACGCCATACTGCGTGAGCTAAAACGCGTGCCTTTCGGCCTCCAGTAGTAACACGGTTTTGGCTCTTCTGCCAACACAACAACACCGACCATATGATGTGGACTAAGTGCATATAGAAAAGACTATGCTGGAAAGTAAAAATACAATAATTATATTAACAGAGTGATAGAATCAATACTTTGTTCGAAGTGTTTGAAAATGTACTTGAGTCTTTCAGTGAAATTCAGCATGGATTTTGTACAGTTAAACAATATATTGTTCTGTACATGCATTATGTTATTTACTGGAATATTTGTTATGTTCAGGTGCTTCGATTTTCAACTTCTGAAGGCATATTAACTGAAGAACCTAATAAAGATAAAAGCGAAGAGGAACCTTTCACTCGTCGTTATCTATTTGACATTCACGTGGCGCTGTTTCAGTACTCATTTTCCCATTACGACTTTTTTGCTGAGGATTAATCTTTGAGTATAAGACGTTTCTAATCACGTAAATGTTCCTAAACGCATATAATTTGCTGACAACCATGTAAAAAGTCTTTAGTGAACATGGAGAGCGATTAAAATGCGTTTACCTTAAATAATAGCATTTCAGAGCGCGATGACGATGGAAAGGATGCACACTTTTGCGGAAATTACGCATTATTTTCTTGCGGAGCACAAATTAACGGCTTGATAGGTTAGCGTCAATCAGCATTTGGGGAAAAGACAATTCATGCCTTCTGTGGGACAGTGGTGTGGCCGACATGCACAGCGTTTCGTATGACTCGTACCGTATACAAGTTACGTAATCTAATGTCGGTGCATTTGTGCTGCTGAGAGGCAGCGATACGAAGTGGAGACCATTAAATTATCTGGCGGGTTTTTGCTTACTATTAAGTCTGTAATTAATGGAGCAGGCATACCATTTGTCGTATTTGAACCTTATCTGCTTTCTGCACTTGTGTGTTTGGCCTTGAACTGTTTTGATATGCTACAAACAAGCGTCGAGTTTAACTATGTCAGGTATGCACATGTGACTGAAACCTTACATTTCATTACTATAGTTGTTTGCTTCCCACTGATATCTCGCTAGTTAACATGAGCTACTTGTGTTTTATGGTAGTAAAAGTAAATGGTGAGTGGGTTGGACTCCAAAGTGGTGCACTTATTTTTTGTGACGTTTTAGTATATACTAGTTACTATCTCATTATCCCATGAAAAACACATGAAGAGTAGAAACGTTGAACTTTCAGAGTGCCATTTTTTCACAAAATGCGTTTCAGAGCTATAGTGTTCTCAGCACTTTGTTCTCCCTAGACTTGTTACAAGCATCCAGTGCTGGAGAATATGTTTCGAACGTTCGTTACTAGAAGACTTTATGTCAATCTGTGTTTCCCAGGGAGTTCACAGTGCAATTCTAATGCGTACAACTGATTTCTATTATTTTAAAAATTCTGCTGAAATATTTCTGTACCATCTCAAAAAAAGCAGCTACTGAAAATTTTCACTCTGAAGCAGAAGAATGAATAAAATATTAATGTCTTCAAAAGAAGTAAGACCATGGCAGATATACACATCCCACATTTCATGTGGAAGACCAGCAGTGTTTATCTGCCTCAAAACAGAGATACTGTTGACAGTGTTGCCACTTCTTTTGCCACCTCTTCAACAGCACTGGGGCTCTACAGTAAACTTTGCAACACCTGATCCCAAGAATGAAGTTCTGTAAGAAACAAAAGTCAACACTGTGATGCTTTTTCCACTGAATTTAAAGTTGTTATTATTTTGCAAAAGTAACTTAAGAGAAATGAGAAATTATTTTTATGACTACTGTGCTACTAGTTAAAATATTTCTGCTGTATTCTTGTACTTGTATCGTCACAAATGAAATGTACTGTCTCTGCCATGTTTCTTGATTTCAGGAATCCATTTGACTCCGTCCCGCACTGCCGTTTAGTGAAACAAAAAACCATCTTATCGAGTATCGGAGCAAATATGCGGTTGGATTCAAGACTTTCTTGCAGCCAGAACTCAAGACGGCGCTCTGAATGTAACAAAATTAGGAGATGTAAAGGTAGTTTCCGGAGTACCCCAAAAATGCGTGATAGGGCATTTACTGTCTACAATATGTGTAAATGATATAGTAGAAAGAGTGTGATGCTCTCCAAGACTATTCGCAGATGATTCGGATGTATATAACAAAGCAACAACGCCAGAAGGTAGTAACGATCTGCAGAATGACCTCCAGAGTACTGATGCATTGTGCAGGCCATGGCAGTTGACCCTGAACGTAAAAAAATGTAACATATTGCGCCCACACAGGAAAATAGATCTGTATGAATAGCTATGTTATTGATGACAAATTGCTGGAAATAATACCTTCTGAAAAATATCTAGGAGTAACTGTCCAGAGCGATCTTAAGTAAGAACACCATATAAAATAAATAACTGGAAAAACAGATTCCAGAGTCGGATTCATAGGAAGTTTCTTAGGAAAGTGTAACTCATCCACGAAGGAAGTGGTTTATAAGGCGCTTGTTCGACCGATTCTTCAGTACTGTTCATCGATCTGGAACCCCTACCAAATAGGACTGATAGAAGAGATAGACAAGATGCAACGAAGAGCGGCACGTTAGTAACAGGATCGTGTTGTCGGCATCAGAGCGTTACGGATACGCACAACATACTCCTTTGGCAGACGTTACTGGAGAGGCATTGTGCATTATGGAGAGATTGCTACTGGAATTCCGAGAGAGCACTTTCTGGGAACATTCGGGCAACATATTTCTTCCCTCCCACACACGTCTCGTGTAATGACCTTGAGGAGAAAATTCGGTAAATTATAGCCTTTACAGAGACTTACCGACCATCATTCTTCCCACGCGCTATTCGCGATTGGAATAGGATTGGAGGGCTGAATTAGTGGTACAGAAAGTACCCTTCGCACACACCATTAGATGGCTTGCGGAGTGTGATGTAGATGTAGATGCATTAATGGCGTCTGGGACAAACACATTCGTATCGGCACCGAGAAAGAGTCAGTTACCTATTATGGCACTTAAAGATTTATTAGGAAATAATTTATCTCATAATTTGGCTCATTAGTATTTGCAGTAATGATTTTAATTGCATTGTTCTGTGACATCAGAATAGCTTCTTGATATTTAGGATAAAAATAAGTTATGTACCATAGAGAGATAGTTATTTGACCGTGCCGAAAGTAGCGAGATTTGACACTCAGTACGTTTTCCACTTCCACTATCTATTTGTCACAGTAACTGTTTAATCTTTGTGGAGAGGAATTTCCGTTATTTAGTCTCCCACATTTACTTTCGTAAGCGTTTCGCCAGTGAATTATTTCTTATTCCGTATATTTTTCTTTCACGTGGTATCAAGCCGACCTCTGAAACCAGATTCAACACTGTATACTTTACTGTGATTTAACGAGAAAGAGCATCCGAATAACTTTCATGTGTGCGTTTGAAGTGATCCAATGGTTTAACTACGAAAAACAATAACTACTCGCGGAACTTGATCTATACTGCAGGAACCACCTTAGGAATTAGGCTCATTGATACATGTACTAGGATTTAGGCTATTTTCAATATTCGTCGGGATATTAGTTTTTCGAAGATTAAAGGCTTATTAAGTGTATAGCTAAAATTTTGAACACTACATAAATATATGTGACAGCACTCGCATTCCCTTTAGTAACCTCACTTTGGTAATACTTGTGTTGTCTAGGCATATCATCGAAAAATATTAAGGGTGAGACTACAACTGTTAGTGTAGAGCAGATGCCAGAGTCAGGAATAAACCTCGATGATAGCTCAATGCTTATTCCTTCCATGATAACAGTGCAATCAACGGTAAGGTTTTTGCATCACGATACTGCTACGAAGAGGTACAGTTTTGTGATCGAACTAGAGGAGCAGAAACAGACAGAGCTAGAGATTACATTAAAAGCGGAGTTAGTAGTATGGACGTGACTGGGTACATTGGAGGAAGGTATATATTTATTTAATTTATTTCTTTAACTATTCCATGAGACCATGTGAGAGACAGCCACTTCGGCATGGAATGAGTCAGTACATGGTATATAGAATGATATTTAGAATATTTGCAGAGAGAAAAGCCGAAGAATTAATGAAACAAGAAAGAAGTGTGATAGGGTAGATGAATAAGTGCTGCATGATAGAGAAAAGTTCCCAACTAGTGCCAGGAACTCTGTAGAGAATATGGATGTATCACGAGGAAATCTTTCAACATAGATCTCAAAACGTGGGGTTTATCACTCAACTTTTTCACTCCTAGTGGAAGACTAATGAAAATCAAACCTGCTGAATGATGGGTAATTTTGCATACAATGCTTAAAAAATGTTATCTAAGTGTAAATTCTTCTTTGATTAAGTATTCACTTATCTGATATGTTTTTGGCAAATGCATTTATGACTGGCCGTCTTACCCTTCACTTTTATGTGCTGAGTTTTTGGTGTATTAATTTATCGTTCGTCATATTTCTGGATTCAAACTTTCACTTAGCTGTCAGTTTACTATTTGGCATCTGGGTCAATGTTTCTATCCAACTATTCCAGAAATACAGAAAAAAATTATCCCCAACGGGGGTTCCTGAGAAAATAACTTTTATACCTTATAGAAGGGAAGTGTATTATACCGCTAAAGTAAAAATGGACTTATGAATCGAGAACTGAAAGAAACCTGTACCTACAAGCAAACTTTCAAGTGGAAGGTATATCCTAGAACAACACAATGAAAGCTCTCATTCACCCCGGTTTAATTTTGTTAAGGCTTTCTGCATCAGAGCACTGACGATTTGTCCTCATCTGTGAGAAACGTCTGGAGAGCTACCAATATATTTCTGAAGAAAATTCTCCTGCAGAAGAGTAAGCAGTTTCAAATATCGAATATGCCTTTAAAACGCGGAAGCTTTATGTGAAGAAATCCCCACAGCAAAGATAAGTTAATGATAGTGTGCTACAACACTGTTAGTAAACCCGTTGCACTTACTTATTCTCTTCCTCTCTTTGAGCAGATAGAAGAACTTTGCTAACAGCAGACCAGAAGTTTTTCAAGTTCTAGCATAGGCGCATTTCTCCTTATGTATCAGTTAAATAGAAAACGTTTGACTGTTCGTTATAACATTAACCATAAATTACGAAGAAAATGAGAATGTATATTCAAATGGAAAATTTTAAAAGCGAAAAGTATCATAGAGTTTAGTTAATAACGAGACTTATTATTATGGTGTTTAGCAATAAGTAAAAGGAATTGCTGTCATTAATTCGAGACATGACATTAATTTACTTTCGAAAGTACAGACTTCTGTTGATTTTGACATGGTACTGTACCAATAAACATGGCATTAATAACTGTCTCATAATAAAAATATAAATATGTTATTGATGTGACAAACAACGGATAGTGAAACTTCTCCTTTGTTTACTTATGAGAAACATACACTTCATGCAGCACTTTGTTATTTCTTAAGCAATTCTGTGTTTATAGGATACCGGTATAAAAACTGTTAGTAGATGCTAGTCAATTTTCCTTTCACCGTGAGTATTTCCTTCTACAGTAGGTAGAAACAGTCTCAGCAATTTGGAGTACTAAAAATTTTACCACCACTCACAGTATTGGAAACGAAACTGTCTCTAATGTCCTTTCATTATGTAATGCATATAAATAGTAATTAGTTCCTTACCCTATACGAAAATATAACTCCACACTTAATAGGTGCCATATTTTTTTAGGTTATTACTTCACTACGATTATGTCAGCTTCAGGATGTTATTTTTTCCTCCTTCACATATGTTTGTGAAAATTGTGGAATAATAATCATTCCAAAGAAAGAGATTCCAGCTTATATACAGTACTATGCGAATGTACACTAGTATAGGTCATTAGAGAATCATTCAAGTTCTCTTGAGGCATCTTGTGTTGAATTACGTGTGTGGCAGTGCTAAGAGTACAGCTTCAAAACTTGGTCTGTTTCTCGAGTTGCGTATAGATGCCGACTAGGACAAGAAACAGTAATAGTGTGTATTTCGCAGATACTGAATGTGAAGCAGTTGTAGAAAATCACTGTGGTCCGAGACGAACAACTTTTCGTGCCTTGCAGTTATGGCAACACAGTGTGAATGTCGCTAAATCTTTCTGTTCTCTGGGTAGGACATTATTAATTGGCGTAACGATATTTATCTGAAACAATTACCACTGGGGATTAGAACAAAATCCACATATCACCTGAAATTGAATAATTCAGTCTGATACAAAGATCTTCTTGCAGTATCCTCTTCAGTGTCCCCCAAATGTTTGATAGCAGTAGAATACTAGCATGGTGATCTTTAGTACTACATTAGTGAAGTGCAAAGTTTTATCATTTGTCAACCATTATGCTTAGCTAAGTAATGTATCCATTAAGTCCCTTTATGCCTTCATTTATTACATTTTTCTGTCTCTGCCGCTTTTATTGTTTCCATTACACACAGAGGAGATATCATTGTTACGACATTTAGAAATTATGACGTGGCTTCGAATTGTTCCTCAACTGAGGTCGTCCATTACTCAGAGTTGAAATCTCATTGACTTATTTGGCAATCTAGTTTTGAGGATAGGGTCGAAGTCAACGTCTAAAATTGCTAGCAAAGGGGATAGTGTTCCAACTTGTTAGCTTATATTGTGGTTTCGGGGTACTGTTTTTGACTAATAATTCTAAGATTCTTGCACGCAAGTTGGATCCCTGCCGCTATCATGAAAGAAGTCCTCAGAGGAAATAACCGAAGACTTCCTGTCTAAGAATTCTCCCTGACTCTGCCTATGATCTTGTCAAAAGAGGTGGAGAGGCAGAGAGACATTCTGAAAACCGTTAGGGTGGGAAACAGGCTTTAAAGGCAATAGAATCAGTATTGACAAAGGGCATGAGGGCGCAAAAGGCTAGGAATCAGCTGCGTTAACACATGAAATGTACCTGTTAGCTATGCATTTATCTGCCAGTCTCCTGATGAAGGATTCCTATGGGAAATTTCCGGAGATAAGCTACTCCTCCGTTCGGATCTCCAGGTGAGAACTGCTCAGTAGGTGGTTCTCTTGAGGAATGAGAATATGATCAACATTCCACGAATCATACCCATGTGAAGATATAGTGTTAGACTATTACTTAACGGTGATCAACAGCAAGCTGAAATGTGATGCGATAAAGAAAATTAATATGATGAAATGCAGCCTAGGAATGTAGGACGCAACGGGGTAAGTGAAATCACCTCAAACTGTGACGGATAGATAAGCGAAATCACAGAGAAATAATTCTTAGAAGAGAATATAACGGGTAAGGAGGTATACAAACAACAACATATATATTGCAAAAGCAGAGGAGATGAACATTAAATAGCTAACACTGATAAATTCGAGCTTCAGAATATATGAAGGTTGTAACTGATAAGCGTGAAGAAGGGAGGCAGCAGCATTGGTTGCTTAATAATGAAATTAAAAGAAAGTGGAGACATGGTGAATGAGAAAGGAGGAAAGCTGTATGACAATATTCGGAAATATTCATAATAACTGGTACAGTACCTAGTAAGGTTAAAAATTACTTAGGAGAAATAAAATTGAAAGGTGTCAGCCTACGGTTGCAGGCGAAAAGCCTCTATTAAAGGGAGAGTTAAAGAGAGAACCAATATGGGTTTCCTCTGACATAGATGTTGTTAATGTGAAAAATAGGTTTGACATGTTATCGAGGTCAGTAGTAGATGAGTCTCTTGTGGCTGTAGAAACAACTTCGAAAATCAGTTTGAACAAGAAGGCAGTAGAAAAATGTATAATGAGAAAGGAAGGTTGTGTTTAAGTAGTTCCCATGGTCAATTTCTGTAGGATGATCTAGGTCCTGGGTACTATCTCACAAACTCTTTAATAACTACTTTCCAAATGACGATATAGGATCATTATACAAGGACTTAACGAAGGAAGGTACCGTGGCCAAAGAGGCAGGACCAGTTAATAGTATAGTATAGTATAGTATGGTGTACATATGCTGAACGTTTTGAGATTTAAATTAGCTTCTTATTTCCGCAGACCATATACGGTGGGCGAAGGAACTGCCTGTAAAATAAAGTGTCAGCAACGAAGTAGACCACTGAGTGATAAATGTTTTTTATTATCGATCTCATCGGACTCCTCAATCAGAAGAGATAATAAGTCATGTGTAGGGTGTCACACTGGCCTCATATCTGTAGCTGCTGCCAGTAAGCGGGATTGCGATATAGGATCATTATATAAAGATTTTAGGAAGGAATATATCTTACCCATAAAATGAGGACCGCGTAATTGTGCTGGAAGAGATTCTAAATATCCGGCAGGGAAAAGGGAAGGGAAAATATTTTTGGACTAATAGCAGATAACTTTAGGAGGAGGAGAACAGGTCACTGTCATAAGCGTCACTATTTTCATGGTAGGATAAAGAAAAAGAAAACTATTTTTAAGAGAGATTATGGTCGAAAGAAACATTCAGTCTGAGAAAATAGTTGAACATCAAGAAGATCTGTGCAAACAGCTCATAACAAAAAATGTTTGTCCAGCCAGCTGTAACTCTATCCGTATACAAAGTCAGTTATCCTTATTCCACCAGAACATCCGTGGACTGAAAAGCAAAACTGATAAATTAATTTGTGTTGATGAATCAAATAACCAAGCGACTGAACCTCCCTCTCTAAATGGCATGTGAACACTGCTATAGTCATGGGATTTAAATTAACTTCTTACTTCTGCAGAGTAACAAATGTCATATGTATTAGAAACTACCTTAAATTGAAGAATATTACATTAATTGATCCAGATGTTCTTCCATAGTAGCAGTAGGTGACCATTCAGATTTGATATAAATTGCGATTACGGAAAAGATATGACCGCACAATTCTTTATTAAATGTTAGGTGTTTGGAAAAATTATAGTTCGACCGACGCTGTGGTACAATGTAAAGAAATCATGAAAACTATGCAAAACAGACAAGTATAATGCATGATCGTGATGAAGACTGCGTGTACAGTTATTTCAGTACTTACATATAGATATAGTTCTAGGCTCACCAAATGGAGCACATGGGTCGTTTAAAGTAATTCAAAAATTGTATGAGAATTAGTTTCATTTCATAAAAGCTGTGTTTGGTAGTACATCTGTCATTTCAATGAAAGAAAATGTCCGACTTGCTGTAGGGTATAAAACTATCAAATAAGTAAGCTACTCGGACAAATGTTGTAAGCATTAATCAAACAGGAGAGATATCTCTGGAGTTGGCATTACGGTATGCGCATGTTGCCGACATAAGCTGGAATTGTCAATGAACTCGGGACGATGGATTTTGTTGAAGACCAATTCACATTGGCAGTCACATCACATTTTACAATGTGTCACAAACTGTTTCATTCACAGAGGTCATCAACTGACCTTCACGTGAACTTACGATACGTCAAGGTTTCTCGGGAAGAAGGTCTGCTGACATCGAAATTAACCTGTTATCGCCATGCTTACTTGAATTATACCTGTGGATGTTGTATATTTGGATCTTTGTATTCTTATTTATTATGATACTTTGCTGTGGTGGTAATTTGCAAGTGTTCCTCGTTGTGTTGGGTACTTTTTCCTTAGATCGTTCGTACACAAGCTACGTCAGGCATCTTCGGAAAATTACTTAAGTTGTACAATAACGGAACAGAGCTGACGCTGAGTGTTTCAGAAAGAAAGGACAGATTTCATTTCTTTATTACAAACTATAGAAGATAGAAACATATCGCGCTCTTCACTGGATAGGCGAAGGTTCCAACTTTTGCCACAGCTGGGCTGTTGCTTGTAGTATCATGACGCCAACATTACAGGAGGTATCATTTTGTATGTTGGAATTTGCGTGAAGTCAATCCACCATTGAAGTGCAACTTGGATTCCTCTGTCGATTCTGCATGAAGTCACTTCTGGACGGGTGGTAAGGACAGATCATCCAGTGAAATTATACTGAGTGCACTATCCGAAAATTACCTCGAGCAATTAAACAGAGAACCAACTCGCGGAGATAACATCTTAGACCTACTGATAACAAACAGGCCCGAACTTTTCGACTCTGTAAGCGCAGAACAGGGAGTCAGTGATCATAAGGCTGTTGCAGCATCCCTGAATATGGAAGTAAATAGGAATATATAAAAAAAGGGAGGCAGGTTTATCTGTTTAGCAAGAGTAATAGGAGGCAGATTTCAGACTACCTAACAGATCAAAACGAAAATGTCTGTTCCGAAACTGACAATGTTGAGTTTTTATGGAAAAAGTTCAAGGCAATCTTAAAATGCGTTTTAGACAGGTATGTGCCGAATAAAATTGTGAGGGGCGGGAAAAACCCACAGTGGTTCAACAACAAAGATAAGAAACTACTGTGAAACCAAAGAGACCTTCACTGAAAATTTAAACGCATCCAAAATCTCTCAGACAAACAGAAGCTAAACGATGTCAAAGTTAGCGTAAGGAGGACTATGCGTGAAGCGTTCAGTGAATTCGAAAGTATAAAATTCTATGTACCGACTTGACAGAAAATCCTAGGAAGTTCTGGTCGTACGTTAAATCGGGAAGTGGATCGAAACAGCATATCCAAACACTCTGGGATGATAATGGCATTGAAATAGAGGATGGCACGCATAAAGCTGCAATGCTAAACACCTTTTTCCAAAGCTGTTTCACAGAGGGAGACCGCACTGCAGTTCCTTCTGTAAATCCTCGCACGAACGAAAAAATGGCTGACATCGAAATAGGTGTCCAAGGAATAGAAATGCAACTGAAATCACTCAACAGAGGAAAGTCCACTGGACCTGACGGGATACCATTTCGATTCTACACAGAGGACGCGAAAGAACTTGCCCCCCCTTCTAACAGCCGTGTACCGCATGTCTCTAGAGGAACGGAAGGTTACAAATGACTGGAAAAGAGCACAGGTAGCTCCAGTTTTCAACAAGAGTCGTGGAGCAGATGCGCATAACTATAGCCCTATATCTCTGACATCGATCTGTTGTAGAATTTTAGAACATATTTTTTTGCTCGGCTATCATTTCGTCTCTGGAAACCTAGAATCTACTCTGTAGGAATCAGCATGGATTCCAGAAACAGCGATCGTGTGAGACCCAACTTGTTTTATTTGTTCATAAGACCCAGAAATTATTAGATACAGGCTCCTAGGTAGATGCCATTTACATTGACTTCGGGAAGGCGTTCGATACAGTTCCGCACTGTCGCCTGATAAACAAAGTAAGAGGCTACGGAATATCAGACCAGCTGTGTGGCTGGATTGAAGAGTTTTTGGCAAACAGAACACAGAATGTTGTTCTCTATGGGGAGACGCCTACAGACGTTAAAGTAACCTCTGGCGTGCCACAGGGGAGTGTTATGGGACCATTTCCTTTCACAATATACACTCCTGGAAATTGAAATAAGAACACCGTGAATTCATTGTCCCAGGAAGGGGAAACTTTATTGACACATTCCTGGGGTCAGATACATCACATGATCACACTGACAGAACCACAGGCACATAGACACAGGCAACAGTGCATGCACAATGTCGGCTCTAGTACAGTGTATATCCACCTTTCTCAGCAATGCAGGCTGCTATTCTCCCATGGAGACGATCGTAGAGATGCTGGATGTAGTCCTGTGGAACGGCTTGCCATGCCATTTCCACCTGGCGCCTCAGTTGGACCAGCGTTCGTGCTGGACGTGCAGACCGCGTGAGACGACGCTTCATCCAGTCCCAAACATGCTCAATGGGGGACAGATCCGGAGATCTTGTTGGCCAGGGTAGTTGACTTACACCTTCTAGAGCACGTTGGGTGGCACGGGATACATGCGGACGTGCATTGTCCTGTTGGAACAGCAAGTTCCCTTGCCGGTCTAGGAATGGTAGAACGATGGGTTCGATGACGGTTTGAATGTACCGTGCACTATTCAGTGTCCCCTCGACGATCACCAGTGGTGTACGGCCAGTGTAGGAGATCGCTCCCCACACCATGATGCCGGGTGTTGGCCCTGTGTGCCTCGGTCGTATGCAGTCCTGATTGTGGCGCTCACCTGCACGGCGCCAAACACGCATACGACCATCACTGGCACCAAGGCAGAAGCGACTCTCATCGCTGAAGACGACACGTCTCCATTCGTCCCTCCATTCACGCCTGTCGCGACACCACTGGAGGCGGGCTGCACGATGTTGGGGCGTGAGCGGAAGACGGCCTAACGGTGTGCGGGACCGTAGCCCAGCTTCATGGAGACTGTTGCGAATGGTCCTCGCCGATACCCCAGGAGCAACAGTGTCCCTAATTTGCTGGGAAGTGGCGGTGCGGTCCCCTAAGGCACTGCGTAGAATCCTACGGTCTTGGCGTGCATTCGTGCGTCGCTGCGGTCCGGTCCCAGGTCGACGGGCACGTCCACCTTCCGCCGACCACTGGCGACAACATCGATGTACTGTGGAGACCTCACGCCCCACGTGTTGAGCAATTCGGCGGTACGTCCACCCGGCCTCCCGCATGCCCACTATACGCCCTCGCTCAAAGTCCGTCAATTGCACATACGGTTCACGTCCACGCTGTCGCGGCATGCTACCAGTGTTAAAGACTGCGATGGAGCTCCGAATGCCACGGCAAACTGGCTGACACTGACGGCGGCGGTGGACAAATGCTGCGCAGCTAGCGCCATTCGACGGCCAACACCGCGGTTCCTGGTGTGTCCGCTGTGCCGTGCGTGTGATCATTGCTTGTACAGCCCTCTCGCAGTGTCCGGAGCAAGTATGGTGGGTCTGACACACCGGTGTCAATGTGTTCTTTTTTCCATTTCCAGGAGTGTATATAAATGACTGTGTAGATAGAATCGGAAGTTCCATGCGGCTTTTCGCGGATGGTGCTGTAGTATACAGAGAAGTTGCAGCATTAGAAAATTTCAGCGAAATACAGGAAGATCTGCAGCGGATAGGCCCTTGGTGCAGGGAGTGGCAACTGACCCTTGACATAGACAAGTGTAATGTATTGCGAGTACATAGAAAGAAGGATCCTATTTCGTATGATTATATGATCGCTCTTCCCGCGAACCATACGCGACTGGAACAGGAAAGGGCGTAATGACAGTGGCACGTTATGTGCCCTCCGCCACACACCGTTGGGTGGCTTGCGGAGTATAAATGTAGATGTGTGTTGATGTGCACAAGCAAATTTATGATTGCCATAAAAAATTCTGAGAAACTGGTTCCTTATGCAAAGGAAATCGCACTGGTCGGCTACGCACGTGTGCTGAAAATGTCGTGCGTATTCGCTATGTTTTCAAGTGGAGCCAAAGGATGTTCACAGGATGAGGATGCCAAGAACTTCAGCTTCCTCAAACCACTGCGTTTTATGTGCTGATGTGATGCCTATACATCAGTTGGAGTTACTGCAGCAATTGTGTGCTGGCGCCCATAACAGAATGTACGAATCTTGCATTTCGACTCTCCAGGATATTATGGAGGACACTTTCTTGGAACGATTCGTCTTTTCGGATGAATCGACGTTTCATCTATCGGGTAAAGTGAACCGTCAATGCATGAATTTGAGGGTCACAAAAGTCTGGCGTCGTCGTCGAGCATGAATGAGACTCACCGAAACTGAATGAGTTTTGTGCAGGTTTCGGACACTAGATGTATGGACTCTTTTTCTTTGGGGAGAAAAGGGTGATAGAAATGTCATTCTGGGACACGCAGCGAAGGTGGTTGTTTCCTTGACTTCAGTAAGATTACAATGATTTCATTTTTATGCAAGATGCCGCCCCGTCTCACTTTCAACGTGACGTGCTGCGTTGTCTTAATGACACCATCTCACAGTGTTGGATTGGTAGAGGTAGACAATAACATCGTGTTCATTGGTTTTGCCCTCCCAGGTTGCCGGGCCTCACACTGTTGTTTTCCATCTGTGGGGGTACATAGAGGGGTCTGTGTCCCACCTATGGCAGCTACCTTTGAGCATCTGAGAAATCGAATTATTGTTGCTGTCGATTCAGTACAAGGGAAGTGTCGATCTGTGAGAGGAATGAAATGGACTGCCATTTCGATATTTCCCGAATGATATATGCTGCCCATATCAAGTGTATGGTACAGTGTGTATGTGAACAGAGACGTTAGAACGTTCCTCTGTCCAGCGACATGTAAAATGTATTTGCATCCTTCAGATTGCCTCAAATAAACAGCTGAAATCTGTTCATTCTTTTTGAATCATATAAGTTGACGAAGCAATTTCCATTACATAACATTTTAAGGGATAATGTCACCATTAGTACATTACTCGCTTTGTAAGGAAAAAAAACATCACTGATGAGGTATAGAGGCTCCATTTACTCATTGACAGCTATTGTCTGTTGTGTTTGTATCTCGTATATGTGTTTGCTAGCTACTAAACCTTAGTGTTGTTTCACTTCACAGCACTTCACCAAACAAAACTGATCAAGGACATACGGTATGAAGCTTGCTTTGGCCATTAACAAGAAATTGGTTTTGTTATTGCCTAAGTTCCGACACTCAGATCGTGACTCATGACGTTACTTTCGCTGTTCGGTACTGGACTAAGTGAAATGGCGAGGCCGACGTTGCAAATGCCGGCTGACATAACGGTTCCGTAAGGTACTGTCCGTACGTTTGGCTCTTCAAAGCTAAGAGCCCAGTTTACTCCAGGTATAAAATGCAAAATGTTATGGTACCTACAAAACGCCTATATCACAACAACAGCACCTAAGAAAGGAATCTGACAATACTAGCGATACACTGTCACTCAAACTTTATACAGTACATTACGGACAAAGGTACCTAGTCCACAGATCACGTAACCACGTGGGAAATGTATGTGGACAAAGCAGGGTCAGGTCTACATATCTGAATACTCACTCCAGAGATATTTCTGCTCTGTCAATAACCAAAGACAAAAGAAAATAACATCACAAGATTGCTTTTTAGGTAGTAGGGTCCATTATCTTTAGTTAGCAACATAGCACATGCGATATTTTCGAAGTTATTAGACAGAGAAAAAACGTATACTTTGGATATTAAATAAATATTTCTATTAATGATGTAGGGGTTTGTAAACCAGGTAGCAGTTACTATTTGTGGTTATGCGAAATTTACACGGTGCCTTAGCATAAGTTCAGAATTGACATGGACGTGGATTTAGGCGTACCTCACTGGTTAGGTGGTACGGGATGCTTTGTGCTCATCCACTTCCAGACCATCCACTAGATCAGGAAATAACGAAGATACATCATCAAGATTCCATGCGTTCAGTGGAACCTGTGGGCAGCGCCACTGCAGAGCAAAGGTAGCGAATACCATCCTCGTCGACATCATATGTCTCATAACAGTCAAGAAACCGAGACAGAAACCCACTGAACTCCCCATCGTACAAGAAGAAAGACACGAAGACTTTCTTACCTTTCCATCTCCTGAACTGCAGACTGTAAGCAGCGAGACAGCACTTCATCAACATGTTATTGATGCCGTTTCAGTTAGTTCACAGCCTCCCACTTCCGAGACCAATGTTCCAAAGCGTAATGAGAACTTGAGCACGAGGAATAAATATTCGGAGATTGATGAAGGACTTAACCATGCGTTTGTAGAAAGTGTTATTTCTAGCATTGGGTGACTTCATCGTGTGGCCCTTGCAAATCTTCTATAACGTGATATAACTAATACACGTAACACAGGAAGAAATAGAATTAAAGTGAAAAGGTGTTTAGGGCCTGCTGCTGGTTGTTTATTGTGTCTACGGCTTTTACCAGAAAATAACAAGGAGGCTGACGTCTCCCGTTTCATGACTATAAACCAAGGAGCCATTGACGTCTCAGTAACAGACGAACAAATGAAACGGGAAGTTACTTGTGAAGAAGTAGTCTTGATGAATGTTAAAAAGTTAACATTAATGACTGAGAGCAGATTTTTCCGACAACCCGTGTGTTCTTTAACATTTAACACTAGGAGACCCACATCATGGTTGCTACCTATAACGACCACCAGGCCGAATTAGCTCCATGTTTTTTTTATTGCTTATATGGTCAGACCATGACAGTTAATACAATATAACATACATAACAACTTTTTTATGTTATTTACATGTCTTTGTGTTGAATATGGATTACACGTACTTAAATTTCTTGTCTTTTAAATAACTTTCAACTTTTTTGTTCTTAATCTTAATAAAATATCGTCTTTTCGATCTGAATTTCTAAATGCTGAATAAGATCTCTCGTAAATCCAATATTAAGGAAGTAATTATATATTTCACATGACATTATTATACACATATATTCTCCGCGCCATTTCATTGCTGTTTGTTTCTGCACTTGTCACACGACACTCGTCTTCTCACATTTGTAACATAATGGCTTAATCACAAACTAAACAAACAGTAGCAGTATGATTTCCCGTACATGATGTACGAATTTCAAACTTCTCTCTCTTTGTTGCCCTCTGTAGTCCACTTTTAGTGTGTGCGTGATGTTGGTCCGGCTCTTTATTTCTTGCTGCCATTTACTGAGCTCGAAGCTCTTCGGAAACCGTCAGGTTTGAGCCATCTTTAGACAAAATAGTCGAGTGAAGTGACTTTTCCCTGGTCTCTGCTGTAAGAGACACCAACCTTCGATTACGGTTGAAAGAACCTACAAAATTTCTGGGTACTGCCTTCTTACGGTTCCAAAGTAGCTATCAGTAGCAACATACACACTTTTGCCTAGATATGCTTCCATATGCCTAAGAGTCACACTTTAACCAACGCCTCCGTCAGCTGGTCGAAGGGAGTCAAAACCATTGTACGGAAATCCATTCAGTATGTATTTACTGGAAACACGTACAGTTAATCAGAATTTTTATAGAAAACTTGTCTGGCTAGCGTAATATTTTGTGTGAATGGGCATCCTATTATAGACGGAAAATGTTTTTCATTAATTGTAAGACAAGGTTCTGCTTTATAGCATGACGCATTGCTGTTTGCGACATGTTTCCAGATACCTGCGACAAGAGCAAATTTGTCAGTTATGAGGCGTACATGTGTAGCGGACTTGATTTCAAACCTAACTTATTTTATTATTTCCTTAACTGTTGTCCATAGGCTTTTGAAAGAAAAATTCTGTGCCTCATACACTCCCCCTGCATACACTATGCCGACCAAGCATCCAATTGTTCAATATATACAGTCGAAGAATAGTCTCATGTCCAACGACGATCTTCAGTTTAAGTGCAGTGCTCGATGTGGAAGCATTGAAAATTAGCTGCCAAACAATATGAGGCTAGTCCGCAGCTCGTGGTCTCGCGGTGGCGTTCTCGCTTCTCGAGCACGGGGTCCCGGGTTCGATTCCCGGCGGGGTCAGGGATTTTCTCTGCCTTGTGATGACTGGGTGTTGTGTGCTGTCCTTAGGTTAGTTAGGTTTAAGTAGTTCTAAGTTCTAGGGGACTGATGACCATAGATGTTAAGTCCCATAGTGCTCAGAGCCATTTGAAGCATTTTGAACCTAAGAGGCTATCCATTCTGAATTTTCCTTTTAGAGTATTACAGTGATCCTGAACTCTCTCACCAAATGTTATGAGTTTGCAGATCATCTGTAAATATATGAAGGAATGACTATAATTTTTATAACATGTAATGTACTAGGATGATACGAATGTATTAGTTCTTATATTGTATGATATTATTACGTAATGTTACGTGCTAAGTTGATATTACTATTATTTGTTATAGAACTTTTGTATTGTATTCATCTTTGTTATATTTTCACGAACTATAATTCTACACGAAGAGCAGACATATTATTGATCAGCGTTAGAGCCCACAAGCACAATTTTCACCAAACTCCCATCTTTTGCTGTTTCAGTTTTCTCAGTAGAGTTTTGTTGCCCAGTACCTATTTTTGGTTGACTTCCAGGGGAAGCAGTTCTTTTCCGCGTTGTTGATCTTACAGAGTTAGAATCTGGAACATAAGACGGTATTCTGGATGCTAGAGCTTCATTTTCCTCTCATCTCCTCGGGAAACTGTCGTGGGCTAGGTATGTATTACCACTTTCATTGCATGAATCCCTTTCTTCATCTACAGAGACTCTAACATCTGTACTTCCTTCATTGTCCTAATCACTTTCAGAAAATTCAAATTCTTCACCTGAGCTTTCATATTTCATTTTTCTGAGTTCTTAAAGTATTTCTGGATCCGTTACATATTTTCTTCATGCATTTATAGCTTACATTTATGGGGACGACTGTCAGACAGTATCATAACAGAAATCCTCGCTTCAGTCAACCAAAAATCAGTGCTAGAATGAATGGCATTGTTTTCGCATAAGTGGACAACAAAAGGACTATAGTAGGTTTGAGTTTTTTACCCTATATTGCAAGAAGTATCCTGAAAGTACAGGAAAGTGTTACGAGGTGCCGAAGAGGCTCTGCAGTCCCTCTAGGTAGTAAGCTTCATATTTCACAACCTAGTGAAAATAGGATACTCCAAGGAAAGGTAGTTAATATTTCATATAACTCATGAAAATTCACCATATTTGAACTCAATCCCTTTTATAGTTTGTTTAGAACACAAACGCAAAATTTGTAAAGGGGCCAGTTTGGTCCATCAGTCCTTATAGTGTTAAACCACAGACAATTCCATAATATGACTATTTATATGGAGTCCAATGTCAAGTGAAATCACCCGTACCTCCTCAGGTTTAGTGCTTCATTGTTGTAATTCAGTTATAGAAAGACACAACACTGTTGTCAGTGTAAATGCGCTAAGTGTTCTCACCAACACGCACTTATTCAGTGTACTTCACAGAACGAACCATGCTGCTTATTCTTTCAAGGCAAGCACTTTCATTGGACATAATATTGAGAGAACATCAACGTCTCAGTTTACCAGGCGGAAGAATGTTTACCTGGGTCTTGCGCCTCAGACGCCCTGTACTTCAGGCTAGGGCACTGAATCCGCGTGGCCTAACCGTGTGGCCCGCAAGCGCCTGTAGTAAACAAGTGAGCGCCTAATATGTTTCGCGAACGTTGGGGAAGTTGCCAAGCATTGCCGATGCTAATGACAGCTGCGTGAGCGCATGTACATCCGCGTGAACCTCGCGGTTTTCACGCACCTGCATTCACTTCCACACAGGCGGCGAAAATACAGTGTGTGCTTAAGCGATGCACTTCACTTAGCACCAGACTTGGGCAAAGTTTATGCAAATGACGAACAAGGAATACCTACATAAATTACTATTCATGTTCGTAAAGAACCATATTATTCAGAACATTATTCACTTACACAAATATTCATTATCTGTGAATAAAAAGTGTCCAAGGAAATAGGCAAATTCTGAAAGTAGTTGCATTTATAGCTCCAATTATTTGTCATTTATTAAACAACTGAACTTTCCGTTTCTTTTAAATTTGTTTTCAAAACAACTCTTTTTTTAAGATTCCCATCAGCAACCTTATTTCTTGAAATACAGTCCTGAAATCGTTTTTACTCATGCCTTCGATGAATGACTTTCAACTCATAATACTCTTCAGCAAAAATTGAACAGTTATTAACTCTGCTGTAGTTTTTGGCAAATAATTCGTTGTGATTACACTTTAACTTCAATTCTCAAATCAAGCTCCTAATAAAATCTTCTTTTCACATCGAAATGTCATTCGAAACTGGTGATCGGATTTTTTCGACATTTGTTTGGATGTTATAAGTCGCACTTTGTTGTAAGCGTCCCTTGGTCGTGGACAGCAATAGGAATTAACAATGTGCTTATTCATCATGGGTAAAACTTTGCTGCAATAATTGCAGCTGATATAGAAAGGCGAAGAACCTGTTTCACGATACACAAGTTGCAAGTGTGCTGCAATATTATGAACTCTTTTATACACTCGAACCTCGTGTCTTTTCCGAATTTTTTCTATCTCAAAGCCTTACGTAACTCAATAGAAGTATATCGCATCGAAAAAACTAATCTAAGGAAGATTTCAAAGATTGAGAATTTTTGTCGTCTGCATTCTCATCATTGGCTGCTTAAGAAGAGTTCTAGGACAACGCTAGCTATGGGAGGGGTAACAGTATTGGCACGTGTAGAGACACATGAAGGGGGCCTTGTCAGTAGTGTAGTATGGTTGTATCGCACTAGGCGTGCCGCCTACGGCAGACAATGAAGAAATGAAGTGCATTGCAGCCCGCGCACTATGCCGCTGCGACAGCCGGCTGGCTCCGTGCTGCCCGTTGTGAACAGTCTGTCTCATGGAGAACGTATGTGGCTGTCCTTGCACTTGCCGAAGCAGCCAGAGCCGGCCGTGGTGGCCAAACGGTTCTAGGCGATACAGTCCCGAACCGCACTACTGCTACGGTCGCAGGTTCGAACCCTGCCGCGGGCATGGATGTGTGTGATGTGCTTAGGATAGTTAGGTTTAAGTAGTTCTAAGTCTAGGGGACTGGTGACGTCAGATGTTGAGTCCCATAGTGCT
The DNA here is from genome assembly GCF_023864275.1 of Schistocerca cancellata. Taxonomy (NCBI): domain Eukaryota; kingdom Metazoa; phylum Arthropoda; class Insecta; order Orthoptera; family Acrididae; genus Schistocerca; species Schistocerca cancellata. The sequence continues at coordinate 182,696,360 of NC_064628.1, read as the reverse complement.
CAGAGCTATTTGAACCATTTTTTGAAGCAGCCAGACCTTCATTGCAACCTGAAACAAATTTCATGATAAATTTCGCAAACTTGTAGGACTTTGGGGAATTTACGGTCCTGGAGGGACATACAATATGTCTTCAAATTTATAGCTTTCTCTTTCAGGCGTATTATGATCTAAAACACAGCATGTATTTATTATGGCAATTGCAAATTCATGGTGAAGAAATATTCTCCGTTCTCCATTTATTTGGCAGAGTGTATTGTGTAAACCACCTAATCCGAGGCAGTCAGTTTTTCAAGGTTATTTTATTGTTTGTTAAACTCCTTCGCCCATAAGAAAGCCTTAAATTTTCAGCTATCCCAAATGCATAGTCTCCAACAATGACACACGGCATCGGTACTGCCTTGTTTACTTTGGGGCTCCGATACTTACGTATTTTTGCGAACGAGATTTTAGTGAAATACTGACTGCATGAAAACAGGTGAGTCATTATACTTCCCGTATACTCCATCATCTATCTAAGTGAGCTTATAATCCGCACGTAAAACGACGGAAAAATAATTTGTATAATTGCAGTAAGTTTGACACGAGAAAAAAGCATTAAATATTCCATGTACATCTCGCTCGGCTGATCGGTCAATTGACTGAATAAATTGGCTGCTTTACATTGTGGTTACCTAGTGGGTTGTAGCCCAAACTGCTGAGGCCGTTTGCCTTTAAGCGCTTTTAAGTTTCGTTTGTTATGCTGTAAATCAAGTTAGGCGGTGCCCAACTTTAAGGATGGTTTCTGGACTGCAGTGATTTGCTAGGCGTAGTTGTATGCCCGTGACTTTTTTCCAACACTGAACGAATACCGCAAGTTAGAGGGTATCTACATCTTGACTTGGCATTATTGTCATCATTATAGGAAAGAAGCGATAAGAACAGAGATATTCATAGACCAACTGGGGATCGTACCCTAAGCATAATTTTTGTAGTCTCGAACTTAAGCCACTAAGCAACAAAGGCACATTTCTGGACAAACAATTAATAAGTTATTTATAAAACGGAAACTGTGGTGGGCCAAGAGAACAAATACTAATTTTGTACAAAAAGTAAACAAAGAAAATAAAGTTGTATTAAATTTATTCGTTATTTAATTTACAGATAATTTACTAGGGAATAAATTTGTTTCAGCGGTCTATTAATTCGAATGATTATCCAGATAGAAATCTATCTGGATAGTAACTTTCTCTTTCTACCAAAACTCCTTACTCTTTATTTTTCTTTCTGTTCATGTTATCAAATGTAAAGAGTCCTACTAGTTCCCTTGCTCGATTTACTCATGAAAGCCTACAGCATAGCTGCATCGAAGATTGTTTGTTAATCACAATCTAAGCTGACAGTTATAGTCTGCTGTCACACGCTCAACGTCAATCTTTTTAATTTGTTCAGTTCAAAAAATATTCCACCATTCAAAGTGGGGGTCAGAAGAGCCACACAACAGCTAAACACCAAATAATTAGTGTGCCTCGGCCACAGGACTACTTCAATCGAACATACACTCAACAAAACAAAATTCCTAACGTGCAGCAAAGTCAACCGATTTGTTTCAACAAACGCCACTCCAGCTTCTGTGCTTATGGCCAGCCTCCCAGCCTATCTAGTACTGCAACATGTGACCCATATTTATCGAAGACATCATAATGTCTACAATCCACGTCCAGGAATCGATGTCCCATGTAACAACGACACATCAAATCACGACTCCAATTCGACTGTCGACAAGCTTGTCAGAATCATTTATTTTTATTTATTTATTGTTCCGTGGGACCAAATTAAGGAGAAGTCTCCATGGGCATGGAACGATTCAATACATGGATTTATAACATGATAGTAGAAACAGATAAAATGAAATATAAGTAACATACTCAGGCGACAATTCGTAAGTTTAAATAAATAAAATCAACAATATAACACTGGAATTTGCTTAAATTTTCAGCTCTTCCAGGAGCTCCTCGACAGAATAGAAGGAGTGAGCCATGAGGAAACTCTTCAGTTTAGACTTAAAAGCGTTTGGGCAACTGTTAAGATTTTTCAGTTCTTGTGGTAGCTTATTAAAAATGGATGCAGCAGAATAGTGCACTCCTTTCTGTACAACAGTCAAGGAAGTGCATTCCACATGCAAATTTGATTTCTGCCTAGTATTAACTGAGTGAAAGCTGGTAACTCTTGGGAATAAGCTAATATTGCTAACAACAAACGACATTAGTGAAAATATATACTGTGAGGGCTATGTCAGAATTCCCAGACTATTGAATAGGGGTCGACCAGAGGTCGTCGAACTTACACCACACATAGCTCGAACAGCCCGTTTTTGAGCCAAAAATACCCTTTTTGAATGAGAAGAATTAACCCAAAAAATACACTCCTGGAAATGGAAAAAAGAACACATTGACACCGGTGTGTCAGACCCACCATACTTGCTCCGGACACTGCGAGAGGGCTGTACAAGCAATGATCACACGCACGGCACAGCGGACACACCAGGAACCGCGGTGTTGGCCGTCGAATGGCGCTAGCTGCGCAGCATTTGTGCACCTCCGCCGTCAGTGTCAGCCAGTTTGCCGTGGCATACGGAGCTCCATCGCAGTCTTTAACACTGGTAGCATGCCGCGACAGCGTGGACGTGAACCGTATGTGCAGTTGACGGACTTTGAGCGAGGGCGTATAGTGGGCATGCGGGAGGCCGGGTGGACGTACCGCCGAATTGCTCAACACGTGGGGCGTGAGGTCTCCACAGTACATCGATGTTGTCGCCAGTGGTCGGCGGAAGGTGCACGTGCTCGTCGACCTGGGACCGGACCGCAGCGACGCACGGATGCACGCCAAGACCGTAGGATCCTACGCAGTGCCGTAGGGCACCGCACCGCCACTTCCCAGCAAATTAGGGACACTGTTGCTCCTGGGGTATCGGCGAGGACCATTCGCAACCGTCTCCATGAAGCTGGGCTACGGTCCCGCACACCGTTAGGCCGTCTTCCGCTCACGCCCCAACATCGTGCAGCCCGCCTCCAGTGGTGTCGCGACAGGCGTGAATGGAGGGACGAATGGAGACGTGTCGTCTTCAGCGATGAGAGTCGCTTCTGCCTTGGTGCCAATGATGGTCGTATGCGTGTTTGGCGCCGTGCAGGTGAGCGCCACAATCAGGACTGCATACGACCGAGGCACACAGGGCCAACACCCGGCATCATGGTGTGGGGAGCGATCTCCTAAACTGGCCGTACACCACTGGTGATCGTCGAGGGGACACTGAATAGTGCACGGTACATCCAAACCGTCATCGAACCCATCGTTCTACCATTCCTAGACCGGAAAGGGAACTTGCTGTTCCAACAGGACAATGCACGTCCGCATGTATCCCGTGCCACCCAACGTGGTCTAGAAGGTGTAAGTCAACTACCCTGGCCAGCAAGATCTCCGGATCTGTCCCCCATTGAGCATGTTTGGGACTGGATGAAGCGTCGTCTCACGCGGTCTGCACGTCCAGCACGAGCGCTGGTCCAACTGAGGCGCCAGGTGGAAATGGCATGGCAAGCCGTTCCACAGGACTACATCCAGCATCTCTACGATCGTCTCCATGGGAGAATAGCAGCCTGCATTGCTGCGAAAGGTGGATATACACTGTACTAGTGCCGACATTGTGCATGCTCTGTTGCCTGTGTCTATGTGCCTGTGGTTCTGTCAGTGTGATCATGTGATGTATCTGACCCCAGGAATGTGTCAATAAAGTTTCCCCTTCCTGGGACAATGAATTCACGGTGTTCTTCTTTCAATTTCCAGGAGTGTAATACCATATGACATAAGCGTATGACAATATACGAAGTAGACTACTTTTCGTGTTGAACTGTCACTTATTTCAGATACTGATCTAATGGTAAAGCGGTCGAACAAACAAAAGTAGGAGCACCAACCAACCTGCCAGATATCTGGCATATGCTACACAACTTGATGAATGTTGACAGTCGTTATTACAGTCATTCTCAGGCCACTTGACTAATCATTAGGTGGTACTTTATATGAAGCTACAATGGTTAGTACAGTTCCCCAGTGGAACGCTGGCTCTGTTCTATCTAATCGAGAAGCTTTCTGAAAATAACTTTCTCGAAATAGTTATTTTGCAGCTGCGCTGAGTGAAATGTGGCTTAAATCCGAAGTTAATATCGACTTCCAAGGTTATGAGCTAGTGTGATAGAACGGACAATATAATAAAGGTGGTGTCACTGTTTTAATAAAGTGCACGCTTCATTTCCAGGGAGTACCTATAAATGTACTTGTGTCAGACATCCAGGCATTAGCGAATAATATCAAGATTCCTACTTGTGAACGCTGCATTGCCTTGGTGTACAGGCCCCCTCATTACAGAGACCAAACCAGTACTTGCGGCAATTTATTTACGCAGCTTCCACCTCTGTATATAGTCTGCGGAGATTTTATCGCTCACCATCAAGCTTGGGGATGTATTATTGCGAATGCGAATTGCAAAGAATTACTGCAGGATATAAAGCATAAGAGCCTAGTTATTCTAAATAACGGATCTCCTAAAATGGTCCCAGCACCATACTGATACAGATCTGCAGTTGGAAAACACCCTTCGTTCCTGTGACTTCAGATTTTTCAACAAATGGTGCGTCAAAACGGACTCGCTTCGTCCGACCCCTTCCCAATTGAGACAACTTTCAGAAGTCATCTAAACTACACCCATATATATAAAAGTAGGCTTCCGCGGCCATTGTCGTAGTCAACAAAATTTTTCTGCGTTTGTGACACCATTGTCAATGTGTAAAACTACCGACGTTACGGTCACTGTTGCAAGCCATCATTTTCAAGATGTTTTTGTTTACATTTTGACAATGTGATCACAACCCCAGAAAACATTTACTGACTCCACACATATGGCTTACCGTTCCTCCCCACTGAGCACTGGACTGGCATCCCGGCTACTTTACTCGTCGATACTAGAAGAATTCGTCCAACACGTCAGCTGCTCTTTAGCCCGGAGACAGCCTACAACATGCTGCTTGATACCGTTAACGACACAGCACACGCTCCCATTCCCTGATAGAAAAAATGTATTCTTGTCAGGAATCATCTTCCTCTTTGGTGGACTCTTACCTGCTGCTCTCACGCAGTAGCACGACGCCGCCTTGTATTCAAGGCTAATCGCAAGCAACAAACTCTCGATAATTTCCTGAAACAAAAAGAAATAAACGCACATGTTAGGAGAGTTATTAAGATCTAAAATAAAAAATTGGATAAACTTCTGCTCTACATTAACTAAAGAAAGTAGCGTCACACAATTATGACACAAAATTAATAAATTCCGGAACAAGTGCTCTCGCTAAACTCCTGCAATGGAATCATCTTGGTTATAAGAATTTGCTGATCGACTCTGTCCTCCTTCGGTGCGTGCTCGACCCTTCACATTTTTAGTAGGCCACCGCAATGGTAATATCTGCCTTGTTTCTTCTATTACGGTAGTAAGACGCGAGAGGGCAATTCACTCAGCCACAGACAGCTCTCCATGCATCCATAACATTCACTGTGCTATAATATGCTCCTCCTGCGTATATAAGTCAATTTTTGGGTATGAAGACTTTGCCTACGATTGAACAACACACATAATTGTCCCAGTGTTCAAAAGAGGCGTAGGTAGTTGTCAGTCAGCCTCGTACCGTCCCATTGCTTTTTAACTCTTGAGCTGAGAAAACACTGGGACAATGAAAAGACCACAGCTATGTTTCTGGAGATAGAAGGAGCATAATTAGACGATCTTGATGCAGGACTTCTGATCCACAAACTGAGAGCTCTAGGTATGCTGGGAAGTATGGTTTATGGACTGCGATGCTTGATTTCGGAAAGGAAGTTTTTCGTTAAGTTCCATGGTTAACTGATGGGGCCCTGTATTATGTTCACTCGCCTTCCCAAGAGGCAATTCTCAGTCCTCTATTTAATGCTGTGTACACTACGGATGCGAAAGCAACTCTCCCCGTGTCTAGTAAAATACTTCAGTACGTTGACGACGTTTGTTTTTATACCCAACTTCGTTTGCGGAATGTGAAGCGGCTCTTTCCTTTGCCATATCCCGTGTGAAAAGCTGGCTCCGAGTGCTCGGGCCGGAAGCTTCGGCTGGTAAGTCAGATCTCGTCGTATTTTCCAAACGTTCCTCTCCAGAGATTCCATACAGAATGACCCTAGATTCAGAATGTTACCCAGTGTCATCGAACGCTCGATTTTTGGCGTCGTCTTTGATTCCCGGTTGCGTGATCCTCACATTAACGATGTAATTATTGACTATGAAAGGGCTTTAAATATTACCCAATCAGTCTCTCGAATTTCATGAGGCTCTCATCCCACCGATTTACTGACTTCGTACAAAGCCTTAATTCAATGAAGACTTGAATACGGTAGTTATGTGTTCCATTCCGGGTGACAGGACATCCCGAGGAAATCGGAGAAATTTTAGTTTAGATCTCTCCGACAATAGGATGTCCCTTTTAAATCATCCATTTCATTCGAAACGGGAGGCCCTCGACTTAATTTAGCGGAACAGGGCATCCGCCCTCTCCTTCCTCCTCCACCCCCCCCCCTGCTCTAGTGATTAGCCATAGACATGTGGTCACGTGGCAAAAAAATAATCCTTAGCATAAGTTTTCTCACTATTTATATGCACAATTATTCAGTGCTCTCCGATGAGGGGCGTTTACATTTAACGATTTAAGTATTGAAACTTTTAGGGAAAGCTTGCAACAGACTAGGGTGAGGTGAACAGGAGCCTTATGCCAGTTTAAAATTTAACCTATTTCATGAAACCTTTGTGAGTATATCTGAAAATAGTTTCCCTAAGGAAACAGTGAAATATAATTCTAAGAAACCATCTAAAAAGCCATGGCTCACTAAAGAGATAAAAATATATTGTAAACACAAAAGGGAAATATATCTTATAGCTAGAGGGAGTAATGATCCCGACACAGTGAAAAATTATAAAAACTACTGCACTGTATAAAGAAAAGTTATTAAAAGTCAAGAAGTATAAGCATTATGTCTGAGACTAGAACATCTGATAAAAAAATTAAAACAATTTGGAATATTGTTAAAAGGGAAACATGGCAGTGGAAAGAGCTGTAAGACCATGTTTTTATCACACTCAAAGAAAAGTTTGGTAACAAAATGTCAGAAGTAGAAAACCTTTTAATATTAATTTTTAGGGATTGTAGATAAGATAGGATCGAGCTATTCATTAGAAAATGCAAGGCAGTATATGGAAGAGGAACCACCTACGCAGTTTGATAAAATTGAAATTCAGCCCACCTCTTTTAACGTTTTTGACGGCGATTTAAAGCGTGAAGCAGACGAACGAGTTTCTCACTTCTTTTATACGAGGTGACTTACTTGAGATTCGCAACCGATCTTCTTTGCTGGCTACCAGGCTCCTGGAAAACTCTCTTGACTTCGTCTCCGTAGAATAATGCTAGGTACGGGAATGTTTAAGCCTCTCTCTCTACTTGTGAAATAAGTAGATAGGCGAACTTTATTTTCCGTTAGTCAACGGTATATTTGAACTCCATGCAAAATAAAATTTATACATTTCCCATACATACATGACTTGCAGTAAGTCACTCGCTCCGTCCAACGTCAGAAACAAATTTAATTACATTTATAAAAGAGTTGGCTTAGAAACCATGACTCTACTTCACATGAATCGTAAAATAGTTCTTGCCTCTAACAAGGATGGAATAAGAGTTTGAAGATCACTTTTTCAACTGTTCTTCTTTTACATAACAATAATCAATGACACAATAGCCACAGAGTTGCATGAAAACTCAATGGTTCTTCCTCTAAAACATCTATGGATTGCCCAAACAGTGCTTGTCGGTGCCGTTCGACCACCGTGTCTTCTTTCTTCCCGCGACTGATTTTAAACCTGCACACACAAACATGTGATTTGCAGTAGGTAGGATTTTACCATCCCACACTCGTATCTAGAATGTAGTGTGATCGTGTATTCGACACGGTAGAAGGCTGAGTGGTTCTAGCATTTACACTGAAATTCTCGAATAACTACAAAATTCCCCCACCCCCTCCTCAAATCGAACACGCGATATTTTCTACATTATCATTATGCAAGTAATATCATTCATAATAACATATCAAATCTTAACAATATATATATATATATATATATATATATATATATATATATATATAGGTTACATACATATCTCTCCATCTCTTCTTTCTATAACAACAATCATTCTCTTATTGTTTCTCTATTCTTTTCGTATTTCACTTTAAGATTAAGACATGAGCATTCACCCGAGGTTTTAGTTAGCTTTTCTAATATTTAGGAACCGCGAGGACTTTTTCTCTTCCCTTTATTTTCTTTTTAAATCGATAACTTCAGGTGTTTATGACGCATGAGTAATCTATTTTCCATTCTTAACTATTTAATCTACCTTTTTCCTAGTATGTACTGTTTTCATTAGTTGTAGCTTGGAGGAACTCTGCGCAAAATAAAACTGTTCGTTTGCCACTCATTTCTTTCTACAAAACATAATAATGCTAGTCGTTCACACAATTTATACTTTCCACAGTAATTCCTATAAAATTTGTGACTTTTGCCACGATACGGTCCCCTTCTCCTACGATCAGCACCTTGTGAGAGCACTTCCTCTTTCCATTCTGGTAGGTACGCTCCTTATTGAACATCCCTACTTTTTAGGCCATAGGTGGTCCTATCTCAATGAAGGTGATCAAAACTGTTGTACACAGAGCTCACACCATTCCCGACAGGGACAGTCCCCAACAAGATTTGGATGATCTGAATACCGTGTTTCGGAGGAACGGTTACAAGGTAGGGCAAATTAGGAAGGCTCTACATCCCTCACCTGCAGCACCGGCGGAAACTGAGGATGAACCTGAGGAGGAGGTGGCCTTGGTTATTTTTCCGTTGTGTGGGGCCTTATCAGGAAAAATTGGACGCATTTTACGTAAACACTAAGTGAAAACCATCTTCCGTCCTCCAAGCAAAACCAAGAGCCTTCTTGGCAGTGTCAACGACAACCTTGGTCTACGTAAATCAGGGATTTATCAGATACCTTGCCAATGCCGGGGTATATACACAGGGCAGACCATTCGTACCATTGAGGAACGATGCCGAGAACATCAACGGCACGCTAGACTGCAACAGCCCAGTAAGTCGGCAATCGCTGAGAATTGGCTGTCGGAACTCCACAGCATAGATTATGACGAAACCAGAGTCCTGACACAGACTTACAAATACTGGGACAGTGTCATCAAAGGAGCCATAGAGATCAGAGTAAGGGAGCCACAACTAAATCGTGACAGCGGTTACATCCTTAGCAAGGCGTGGGAACCCGCGATCACCCGGATTAAGAAGAAAAGGATGTTTCCCAGAGTGTACCGACTTAGGGAGAGGAGGGAAGAATGAGAGCGGTGCTGGCAGACCCCCCTGAACGAGAAGACGTAGGACACAGCGCCCAGACGGCGGGAGAACGGACACTGCACCTGAATCGCGCGCGTGGCGCGGACCCCACCGACTCATAGGAAGCGCCTGAGGGAGGAGCGGGAGGGGGATTTTCCTATATAAACATGGCGCCGGCCCACCGCTGGTCAGCACATCAGCGCACCTGATTATGGCAACGTGGTCGATTGCCGAAATATTGTGTTCTATGCACACTCATACCAGGCTGTTCGACCGAGATTTATTTGGTCATAAAATACGCCTGGAGAAACTGAAGAATCACGAACTGAAATCTTCCCGTATCACCCGGCCTTTTCCTAGTATACCTCCTCCTCTTGTGATCCTTGAACAGAGTATTAGCTATTAGTAGCTGAAACTTGTTACAGAACTCAATTAGTCTTTCTCCTCTCACAATCTTTGTCCCAAGCCAATATTCTCCTTTAACCTTTTCAGCTACTCCTTCCAATACAACTGCTTTCCATTCCTCCTTTATTATTAGATTTTATTCCCTCTCTACATGCTGTATTGCCCTTTCAGTATCTTCAGACACTTTCTCAGGAATCTTTTGCCAATGGAGAGATTATGACGACATTTCTTCAATTACAGGCCACGTGTCCTGACGATACACGTTACGTGTCTCTATTGCAGTGGTTTCCATTGCCTTCTGCATCCTCATGCCGTTTATCATTGCTACTTCATCAGCTTTTAGGGGCAGTTTCCCACCCTTCGGACAGGAAAATGCGCTGAACCTCTGTCCGCTCCTCCACCCTCTTTGTCACGGCCATTGGCAGAAAGAGGGTGACTTCTTATGCCGGAAGTCTTCGACCACAAATGCTGATTATTAACCAAAATTAAAGCTGCGGCGGGATTTGTACCCGGGACCATAGACCTATTAATCATGACTAAAAGACGCTACCCGTAGACTGAGTGAGATAGAGGATCAGTGCCTTCTCAACCACAGCTTCCCTTTCAGGCCCCTCAGCTCTTACTACTGACGTCTCGTTCCTGTACACATTGAAAATAATCTCTCGCTCTCTGTATTTTAGCCCTGGTACCTTCAGAATTGGATAGAGGGTCTTCCAGTTAACGTTGTCAAAAGCTTCCTCTAAGTCTTTAAATGTCATAAATGTAGGTTTGCCCTCTCATGACCTACCAGTCGTAAGGTCAGCATGGGCCAGCATGTTCCTACATTCCTTCAGAACCCAAAAAGATCATCTCCAACATCAGCTTCAATTAGTATTTCCCTTCTTCTTTAAATAATTCGTGGTAGTATGTTGCAACGATTACCTATTAAACTGATGGATTGGTAATTTCCACATCTGTCAGCACCTGCTTTCTTTGGAATAGGGATTACTGCATCCTTCTTGAAGTCTGAGTGTATTTCGCCTGTCTCATACATCTTGCATACCAGATGGAAGGGTTTTGTCTTGACTGACTCTCCCAGGCCCATCGTCTACTCCCAGGGCCTTGATTCGATTCAAACCTTTCAGAGATCTGTCAAATTCTTCTCTCAGTACCGTATCCCACATCTCATCTCCATTTACGTCCACTTCCGTTTCTGTAATATATTCTCAAGTTTATATCTGTTGTGCAGACACTCTACATACTTCTTACACCTATCAACTTTCTCTTCTTTTGCTTAGGACTGAGCTCTTGCTATTGATACAGCCGCTCCTCTTTTCACCAAAAACCTCTTTAATTTTCCTGTAGGTGATACCTGTCTTTCCCCTTACGAAATATCCTTCTAAGTCCTTAAATTAGTCTAATCCACTAGAGTCATTTGGCACTTCCTGCCAATCTCGTTTTTAAGCGCTTGTATTCACTTTCGCTTGCTTAATTTTTATATTTTCTTCTTTCATCAATGAAAATTCAGTATCACTTGTATCATCCAAGGATTTCTACTAGTCTGGTTTTTTTTTACCAATTTCATCCTTTGCTGCCGTATTTCCTTTCCTAAAGCTACCAATTGGTCCTCTACTCTATTCCTTTCCCCTGTTCTAGTCAACCATTGCCTGATACGTCCTTTGAAACTCTCAGCAACCTGTGGCTCTTTCAACTTATTCAGGTCCCGTCTTATTAATTTCCAACCTGTATCCTGTTTCTTCAGTTTTAATCTACACTTCATAAGCAATAAACTGTGGTCTAAGTCCACATCTCTCCCTGGAAAACTCTACAGGCGTCAAATACAGGTAACGCCGAAGGTACAGATATTCTGAGTCCAAACCAACGATCTAGAAACAATTTGTGAAGACATGCAGTAGTACATCGTGCACTATGGGCTGCCCAGTCACGTTGTTGGCACCACAGGTTCCTCCTAGTCTGCAGAGGAACGTCTTCCAGAATCCATAGAAGATGGTCTGTTAGGGGGCTGCAACATTCGTGAGCGTTCAGTCATCTGTCCTTGAAAAACGGGCCTATGAGCTGATGGTTGACTATGCCACACCACATGTTCACACTCCATGAACACTGACGTTCAACCCGACGAAGACACCGGGGACTGTCAACAGAACAAAAGTGCATGTTTTGGCGTTTTACCTGCCCATGATAGGTAAATGTGACTTCGTCACAAAGTAGGATACATGATACATCGAAATATCCTGTCTTAATGCCAATGTACAGAAGTTAACAGGATTCTCGTAATCGTTTCCCCGCAGCTCTTGCAGGAGAGAGATTCGATAGGGATGGATGGAGAGTGCATAGGTCACTTGCCTGATTCACGCATCTTCCTCGTGCGACAGCGAGGGAAATAACGTGTGGATCAATTACAACAGCCACAAGAACAATACTTTCGCCCTCTTCTGTCGTCATACGTTTTCCTTTGTTACGCTGTGTACGTGTTACTCTGGACCTTTCATGTAACTCGTTGAAGAGATTGATAAATAGTTATCGAGATAATTGATGTCTACTGGGATATCTTACCGCATACACCGTACAAGAACGAACTGTATTCTTCCCACACTCTCCATACACTATAAACATGTGGCTTTATCTGCACAAGGAAATCCCGTCGTCTAATCACGATCTACCGCTTGGACTGCCACACACTAACAGACCAACCAAGTCGCAATGTACTCAAGAAACACACAAGCACTCTGCAAGCAAACATAACAACATTGTACCCAGCAACTGAGCAGGTGGAACCGCGCAAAAAGGTATCGGTACGGAAACTTTTCAAAATACAATATGTCGTAAACTACTCGCACTAGAATCCTACAATAAACATCACCTACATTCTAATTTACCCTTCTTTTTATTTGTTAATGTCAAAAGGCTCTGTTCCATTTAAAATGTGTACGCTTGCTCAAAAAAATAAACATTTTAAGTGTTATTACAATCTGTTTGTGGTCTTACAATATGAGCCCCTTACTAACAATCCAATGTGTGAAAACCGCACATCAGTGGTACTTTCCCCTTCCGCAATATTTGTAGTGTAATTTTTAAGTGATTCTCCCTACATGTGTCCGAAAACTATATTCTGGTATACGAGAGACATTATATCACATAAAAGGTGTGTTTTCTATTATGACATGCCGCATTACATTAGACTACTACTTGTTCCATAGATCATGAATACGACATTTAGTAACGATGTGGAACGTGTCAGTTTAACATAAGTTTTCTTTACGTCATATAATTAATTTTTTTCTGTTACTACATCGTATCTAAAAATTCAATTATTGAGTAGAAGGAGCTGTCATTCAGAAATTCTTTTAATTTGTTTTTAAGTGTCGCTTAACTATCTGTCAGATTTTTAATGCTGCTTGGCAAATGGCCAAAGATTTCTGTGGCAGCATAATTCACCCCTTACTCTGCCAAAGTCACATTTAACCCAGAATAGTTAAGATCATCCTTTCTTCTATATGTTGTAGCAATGCACTTATGTTTGAATTGGGATGAATTACTAATAATAAATTTCATAAATAAATAAAAATACTGCGAAGGTACTGTGAATGTCCCGAGCTCCTTAAATAAATACCAGCAAGGTGATCGTGGGTGGACTCCAGCTGTTATTCTGATTAGACGATTTTGTAAAATGAATACTTTCTCTCTTAGTGATGAGTGACACAAAAATTTGATAACATTTTAAAGCAGTGATTAAAAAAAGGCATAGTAGTTTAATTTACTGGTATGTTGATCACCAAAATTTTCAATAAGCCTAACAGCATTATCGTTTCAGCAGATCATCAATATGTTTCTTCAGTTCAATTTCTCATCAACGGACACATCCAGAAATTTCGAATTTCTACCTTTGAAACAGACTTTCCTTGAAAGTCTGTGTTTATTAATCGTGTTATGCTTTTTACTGTACAAAAGCGTATACATTATGTTTCCTCTGAATTTGGTGCGTGTCCATTTGCAGACAACCACATATTAATTTTCTGGAAGACATTAATTACAATTTCCTCAGCTTATTCTTGTTTGTTGGGTGAAATTACTATACTTGTATCATCAGCAACAAGAACTAGCTTTACATATTCATGAATATAGAATGGCAAGACATTAATATATATTAAGAACAAGAAAGTACGCAAGAATGAACCCTGTAGGACAACACGCTTAATACTTACCCAGTTAGAGAACTATACCGATTTTTGGAAACTGTCTGTACCGTTAATTTCAACCTTCTGCATTCTTCCAATGTAATATTAATTAAACCATTTGTGCACTGTCCACTCATAGCACAACACTTAAGCTCATTTACAAGAATTTAATAATTCACTCAGACAAAAGCTTTTGAGAGATGACAAAAAATCCAAATGGGTGATCTTTTAAACTTCCTGGCAGATTAAAACTGTGTGCCGGACCGATTCTCTATCTCGGGAGTTCGAGTCTCGGTCCGGCACACAGTTTTAACCTACCAGGAAGTTTCATATCAGCGCACACTCTGCTGCAGAGTGAAAATATCATTCTGGGTGATCTTTGGTTATTCAAAGAATATAGTATTTGAAAGCAAATATAGTACTGTCTGTTGAAAAGCCTTTCTGAAAAAGAAACTGACATTTTGTTAGTACTACATTTTTACAAATATGTGATGCTATTAATAAATGTGGACAAAACAGTCAGAAATGATATTGGGTAGTAGTTTTTAAAACCAGAGCTGTCTCCTTTTTTAAACATTTGGTTAACAATATCGTATTTCTGTCTATCTGCTAATATGCTCTGTTTCAATGATCTACTACATATGTGGCTGAGAATACCACTTATCTATTGGAGACAAGCTTTCAATACTCTGTTGGAAATGCCATCAAGTCCATGTGAGTTTTCTTTTGAGTGAATTTATTAGTTCTCGTAATTTCAGTAGGAGAGTATAGTGATTGAGAATTTCTGTGTAAATTCTAGAACCACTCAACTTTCTACAGTCTCGAATACACGATTTTCTAGATATGAGTGTGGGATGGTAAAATCCTACCTACTGCGCGTCATATGTTTGTGTGTTCCGGCTTAAAATCAGTCGCGGGACCAAAGTAGATGCGGCGGTCGAACGGCACCGACCAGTACTTGTCGGACAATCCACAGATGTTTTAGAGGAAGAACCATTCAGTTTCTATGCAGCACTGTGCCTATTGTATCACTGATTATTCTCATGAGTAAGAAGAACAGTTGAAAAAGTAATCTTGAAAACTCGTAATCCACACTTGTTAGAGGCAAGAACTATTTTATGGTTCATGTGAAGTAGAGTCATGGTTTCTAAGCCAACTCTTTTATAAACGTAATTAAATTAGTTTCTGACGTTTGACGGAGCGAGTGACTGACTGGAAGTCATATATGTATGAGAAAAGTAAGAATTTTATTCTGTATGGCGTTCAGTTACACCGTTGGTTAACGTAAAGTAAAGTTCGCATATACACTCCTGGAAATGGAAAAAAGAACACATTGACACCGGTGTGTCAGACCCACCATACTTGCTCCGGACACTGCGAGAGGGCTGTACAAGCAATGATCACACGCACGGCACAGCGGACACACCAGGAACCGCGGTGTTGGCCGTCGAATGGCGCTAGCTGCGCAGCATTTGTGCACCGCCGCCGTCAGTGTCAGCCACTTTGCCGTGGCATACGGAGCTCCATCGCAGTCTTTAACACTGGTAGCATGCCGCGACAGCGTGGACGTGAACCGTATGTGCAGTTGACGGACTTTGAGCGAGGGCGTATAGTGGGCATGCGGGAGGCCGGGTGGACGTACCGCCGAATTGCTCAACACGTGGGGCGTGAGGTCTCCACAGTACATCGATGTTGTCGCCAGTGGTCGGCGGAAGGTGCACGTGCCCGTCGACCTGGGACCGGACCGCAGCGACGCACGGATGCACGCCAAGACCGTAGGATCCTACGCAGTGCCGTAGGGGACCGCACCGCCACTTCCCAGCAAATTAGGGACACTGTTGCTCCTGGGGTATCGGCGAGGACCATTCGCAACCGTCTCCATGAAGCTGGGCTACGGTCCCGCACACCGTTAGGCCGTCTTCCGCTCACGCCCCAACATCGTGCAGCCCGCCTCCAGTGGTGTCGCGACAGGCGTGAATGGAGGGACAAATTGAGACGTGTCGTCTTCAGCGATGAGAGTCGCTTCTGCCTTGGTGCCAATGATGGTCGTATGCGTGTTTGGCGCCGTGCAGGTGAGCGCCACAATCAGGACTGCATACGACCGAGGCACACAGGGCCAACACCCGGCATCATGGTGTGGGGAGCGATCTCCTACACTGGCCGTACACCACTGGTGATCGTCGAGGGGACACTGAATAGTGAACGGTACATCCAAACCGTCATCGAACCCATCGTTCTACCATTCCTAGACCGGCAAGGGAACTTGCTGTTCCAACAGGACAATGCACGTCCGCGTGTATCCCGTGCCACCCAACGTGCTCTAGAAGGTGTAAGTCAACTACCCTGGCCAGCAAGATCTCCGGATCTGTCCCCCATTGAGCATGTTTGGGACTGGATGAAGCGTCGTCTCACGCGGTCTGCACGTCCAGCACGAACGCTGGTCCAACTGAGGCGCCAGGTGGAAATGGCATGGCAAGCCGTTCCACAGGACTACATCCAGCATCTCTACGATCGTCTCCATGGGAGAATAGCAGCCTGCATTGCTGCGAAAGGTGGATATACACTGTACTAGTGCCGACATTGTGCATGCTCTGTTGCCTGTGTCTATGTGCCTGTGGTTCTGTCAGTGTGATCATGTGATGTATCTGACCCCAGGAATGTGTCAATAAAGTTTCCCCTTCCTGGGACAATGAATTCACGGTGTTCTTATTTCAATTTCCAGGAGTGTATATTTATTTCACAAGTAGAGAGAGAGACTTAAGTATTCCCGTACCTAGCATCATTCTACGGAGACGAAGTCAAGAGAGCTTTCCAGGACCCAGCTAGCCAGCAAAGAAGATCGGCTGCGAATCTCAAGTATGTCACCTCCTATAAAAGAAGTGGGAAGTTTGTAAGTCTATCTCACGCCTTAAATCGCAGTCTAAAACGTTATAATGTGGTGATCTATGTCAAAGAACCCGAGAAAACTGGAAATTTTTAACTCAAGAACTAGAGATGAAGGGTTTACGTGTTTCCCTAGCAGTCAAAGGTAACATGACAAGGGATTTACTCTGAGACATTGGAATATGTTCAGGTATCCTATGAAGCAAAATTTGAATTAAAAATATTGAGGACATGGAAAATTCTCAACTATAAAACAGCAAAGGAGCTTTAGATGCATTTGTCTAGGAATAAATACACGCAGAACACTTCAACCAAGAAGATCCATTGCGGGGATTATACCACTCTCACACACATCGCAGAGACGCAGATGAGGAAACCAACATACATCCGACGCCGCCGGCACCAGCTGCTGTTCACCGGTGCTGACCTGCCACCACGTCTGCTCACCTACACAACGAGACTTCTACGAAGGGTGAGCGTGAAACAGAACTTCATTACTTTAGTACGAAGTTTTACATCCTTTGAGTGAACTTTTATTCTGTAATTATAGTATTTAATGTTAGTTTTAAATGCCTACTAGGGCTAGAACATATAAAAGCATGGACAATACACTAAAAGGTGAGGACACTCAAGAACCAGCTATGTCTATGAGAGCAAAGAAACACCAGACTGCGCTCAGTTGGTAAATTTAATCAAAGCTCAGTGTGGGACCCTATGTTTGGATAATTCTCAATTAAATGTTCAGAGTCTTAAGTTAAATTCATTAGATTCACAGTTAAATACCTAGAGTTAAGTTTTGGTTGCCCAGAGTGAAACTGTAAATAATCAATCGACAAATCTAGGTTTGCTAAATGCCGAAGTCGCCTTGCAAAGCAAAGAATTTAGTAATCTATGCGAAGGCATGGGCGCTCTTAAGACTGAACTTGAAGCCTTAAATAGTAGAGTAGACAATTTAAAATTAGATTAAAAGAAAGAATTGATTAATTCCTTGACAATTCATGTAAGTCAAATGATTATTGATCTTAGTCAGAAACAGAACGGCAATATCCAAGATTTATTCAAAAACGTATCCTGTTTAACATTGTGGAGAGATGTTATAATGTGGAATTCGAAATTAATGAAAAGTGTGCAAAATCATCTATCAGCTGTAGGGGGCTATTTAGCAGTAACAGGTAAATAACTTTTGGTTCTGATGATTCTAACATAGATTTTAATTAAAGCTTTATACTAAACTCTTATCGTATTGGATAAATTGCCATTCAGCCTAATTTCAGCAGTAGATTTTGCAACTACGATAGTTAAATGCTCTAAGACAGTCATTGAAAATACCTTTACAGGCAAATTAAAAAAGAACTAAATCGTATCACAGAATAATATTCGACGGCCTATGAGACCATTGTAGACAGCTCCTTGTTCTAAGTGTAAATACAGAGAAAGTGAGGAAGTGCACTAGATTTCATTACAACAGGGTACTTAATTTACCTAAAACCGAGTTTTTTAGTAAACTGCTTAAAGATATTAACTGTAGAATTGTTATCTGAATGAAGTGCAACACTTTCCGTAAGACAGTCATCACCTTGCTTGAAATATGTTATCCTGCAAAAGTAAGCAGATAAAGAAGAAGCCCACAGCGAAACCGTGCACGTATTTGTTCAGGCACAAAGGAAAAAATGTCTTATTGGGTAACCCAAACTTCTGTTTTAAGTCTACTGTTGATTATGAGATTTGTAAAAGATTTTCTATTGAATATACTAACAGCAGGAAAAGTAGTTTTTCAGGTGAAACTAGTATTCTAGTCAATCCAAACAAACATACAACAACAGAAGGAATGATAAATATTATTTAAAGAGTTATTGAATGGCTATCTGTGATTAATGTTACTCGTAGTTTAAAAAAGACACAACGTATTCAGTTATGAACATTTCGACATACCACACCACTGATAAGTGTAACACATGGCGAGGATATAATAACTAGTATGGAATCTTCAATATATTCCATACTGGTGAGAATTCAAGACGGAGAAAAAAACATTTTGGTGCTCTTAAAACGACTCAGTTAAGCTACATTTCCATTTATAGTCATAGCAAATCCTGGGGAGAGACAAATTGTCTAGTGTCAACATTTTTATTCATTAATGTCATATGCAATAATGTCCTAAGGTGAATCATCCTTGAGGAAATAAGAACTTATTTCTAGAAAAACATGCTGCATTAATAATATGTGTTGTTCATCTACGATCATATTACAGATATTTGTTTAAGGAGCTAGGAATTTTGACTACTGCTTCGCAACATATTTACACCCCCATAAACTTTGTTGTAAGTGTTCCATTTCAATTCAAAAGGAACAATGATGTGTTTACTTGCAGTACCAAGAGGAACAATGACATATTCAGCATTTCACATTGAGGTTACAACAGCACAGTAAGGGCTGCAAAATTTTGCAATAAAATTCTTTAATTACTTCCTCAGTGATATAAAATCTTTGACAGGCACTAAAATTACATTTGACGACAAAATAAAACTATTTCTCCTTGAAAATTGATTCTGTTCCATAGAAGGTTGTTTATTATTTTAATCCCTAAATGTTGGTGAGTAGGAATTGCTAACTCACATTTGTTTTAAAAAATAGATAAAAACTTGTAAATAGTCAGCATATAGCCATATTTACAAATGAATGTGTAATATGGAGGAAAGGACTCGGACCATCATTAAGATTGATCAGACAAATGATACATGGAACATTAATTCCACGGAAGATTAATCTAACGCCCAGGAACAGATCGAATGTTGATTATTTAGCTCAGTCGAAGAATAACGCAAAATATTAAGGAAAGCAATGCAGACATCTAAGCGAATGCACTATGAGAAAATATATGAAATTAGCAGCATCAAAATAATAACAACATGGAATCTAATGATCAAGAAATCTGGTAGAAGGTGAAAGGGAAAAGTGCAGATGGTCTTTTTACGTTGCTAATAGATGGGTGTAGCGTGCAAAACTCTCTGACCAGTACATTGTTTCTCTTGCTGATAGACTGGGATCGTCAGGACCAGTAGATAATGCTCCATGACACCTAATTGTGAGACTAGCCTTTACCAGTAATGTCGGCTGCATGAATATGGTACCCTCTTCACTAAAATAAATAACTTCGTTATAAAATCCTTCAAATCTCAACTTTCTAGTGTTTTGACGAAATATCAACAAATTTATTTAAAGAGTTTTCTTACGAGTTTAGTAAGCACTTCAGTTACATTTCCAGGAAGTGCTTTATACTTGAAGCACTTCCTGACGAGATGAAATTTGCTGATATAAACATATGCCTTCTAGAAAGGGGCAATAAAATGTTGTCAGATTACAGATTAATCTCACGTTGCCCGCATTTTCGAAAATTTTGTAAACAGCAATGTGTAGCTGGCGTCTTAACCATCTGACCACTAATAAAATACACTCTAACACTAAGTATGGATTTCTGAAGGATGTCTAATTTGAGGAGGCTGTTTACTAGTACAGTGAGAAAATACTTCATTTATTAGAGAACAAATTACAAGCAGTGGGCATTTCCTGTGATTTGTCAAATGCATTTGGCTTCCTTAATCACAATGTCCTTTTATGTAATTTCGAACACAAGAGAGTCTAATACATTTGGAAATAGGTTCCAGTAAAACCCCGCGAACATGATACAGCACCAGATACCAGTGAATTAAGCTATGAATTATCTTTACATTGGAAAGCTGCTACGTGTAGTTTCGCACAAACGCTTATGTTAGGGCCACTGCTTTGCTTTGTGTACTTCAATGATCTTTTATCAGTTAACTGCCAGTTGCATAATCGGTATTGCATGCAGATGATACAAATATTGCAGTAAACAGCAAGTCATAGAAAGCTGTAGAAACGGATGCTACTGATACTTTCATGGACATTAATAAATTCTGTATGATCTGTTCACTATCATTAAATTTTGAAAAGATTCACTACGTGCAGTTCACAATATTTTTCCACCTAGATAATGCAGGAAGTTGAGGAAGTGCAGACAGAATACGGTGACATCTGAATTAAACATTCATAAAAATTTCAGTTGGAATTAATATACCACGGAACTGCAGAACGCCTAAATGAATCTTGCTCTGCAGTGTGAATGTTATCCGACAAAGGTGATATAAAACTAATGATACTGACATATGTTGCTAATTTCCGTTCCATAACGTCATAGAATATAATTTTTTTTCGGTAACTCTTCAAGTCAAGAGTTTAAGAGTCCAAAACCAATTATTTGTGGTTCGAAATTACGACCATGCGGTAGAATTCTGTTACGGTATCTGGGTATACCAAGTGCTGCGTCTCATTATTTCTAATCTCTGAGGAAATTCCTAGTTAAAATTAGTCCTATCATAAAGCAGCTCAAATCACAAAATCAATACTAGGAACTTTAACAATCTAACCAAATGACTCAAAGTCTCTTGCTTTAGTCCAAAATGTGGTCCAGTGTTCAGCAACACTCATTTTCAATAACATCCCAACAAAGACAAGGAGTTTAGTTGCCTCCACATATACATGGATACTCTGCAAATCACATTTAAGTGCCTGGCAGAGGGTTCATCGAACCACCTTCACATTTCTCTATTATTCCAATCTCGTATAGCGCGCGGAAAGAATGAACACCTGTATCTTTCCAGACGAGATCTTATTTCCCTTATTTTATCGTGGCGATCGTTCTTCCCTATGTAGGTCGGTGTCAACAAAATATTTTCGCATTCGGAGGAGAAAATTGGTGATTGGAATTTCGTGAGAAGATTCCGTCACAACGAAAAACGTCTTTCTTTTAATGATGTCCAGCTAAAGTCCTGTATCATCTCTGTGACACTCTCTCCCATATTCCGCGATAATACAAAACGTGCTGCCTTTCTTTGAACTTTTTCGATGTACTCTGTCAGTCCTATCTGGTAAGCGTATCACACCGTGCAGCAGTATTCTAAAAGAGGACGGACGAGCATAATGTAGGCAGTCTCCATAGTAGGTCTGTTACATTTTCTAAGTGTCCTGCCAATAAAACGCAGTCTTTTGTTAGCCTTCCCCACAACATTTTCTATGTGTTCCATCCAATTTAAGTTATTCGTAATTGTAATACCTAGGTATTTGGTTCAATTCACGGCCTTTAGATTAGACTGATATATCATGTAACCGAAGTTTAAAGAGTTCCTTTTAGCACTCATGTGGATGACCTCAGACTTTTCTTTATTCAGATCAACAGCCACTTTTTGCACCATTCAGATATTTCTTCTAGATAGTTTTGCAATTTCTTTTGCTCTTTTGATGACTTTATTAGTCGATAAACTACAGCGCCAACTGCAAACAACCGTAGACGGCTGCTTAGATTGTCTCTCGTATCGTTTATATAGATAAGGAACAGCAAAGGGCCTATAACACTACCTTGGGGAACGCCAGAAATCACGTCTGCTTTACTCGATGACTTTCCGTCAATTACTACAAACTGAGTCCTCTCTGAAAGTGAATCACAAATCCAGTCACATAACTGAGACGATATTCCATAAGCACGCCATTTCACTACGCGCCACTTGCGTGGTACAGTGTCAAAATCCATCGGGAAATCCAGAAATACGGAATCGATCTGAAATCCCTTGTCAATAGCACTCAACACTTCATGTGAAGAGATAGATAGTTATGTTTCACAGGAACAAAGTTTCTAAACTCATGTTGACCGTGTGTCAATAGACCCTTTTCTTCGAGGTAATTCATTATCTTGGAACACAATATATGTTCTAAAATCCTACTGCAAATCGACGTTAAGATATGGGCCTGTAATTTAGTGGATTACTGCTACTACCTTTGTTGAATACTGTTGTGACCTGCGCAACTTTCCTGTCTGTAGGTACGGATCTTTTGTCGAGCGAACGGTTGTATAGGATTGTTAAGTGTGGAGCTAATGCGTCAGCATTCTCCGAAAGGAACCTAATTGGTATACAGTCTGGACCAGAAGACTTGCTTTTATTTAGTGATTTAAGTTGCTTCACTACCACGAGGATATTTACTTCTACGTTACTCATGTTGGCAGCTGTTCTCGATTCGAATTCTGGAATATTTACTTCGTCTTCTTTCGTAAAGGCGTTTGGGAAGTATAAAATTCAGGTTAAGAGGAGTCTCATCGACTTACTTGCGGCCAACTCCTTTTCCTCCACTGACAAGTTCCTGAAACCAACCAGTTGATGTACTGTAGACATAATTACCATATTTGTATTTTTTATTAATATCACATAATGTGAAAAGGAGTGTGACACGTTGCTCATCCACAGGGATTCCCACCATACAGATCCATGGGACGCAGAACTAATCTAATCTAAACTAAATTACTCAGAAGAATGTCAGAAAATAAAAGGAGTGCACTGACTGCATGTACATCGAAGGAGCACTGTAACAAAGTCTGTTGACACAGAAGGTATAGTAATGAGGTCAGAGTTAGCAGTTATCTAATGCTCTGAGTTCAAAGGAGTCAGTAGAATTCACTGCTTTACTTTCACAACATGTGGGTGATTTAGAAAGTGAAAGGTTGTACGAATTACTGGCAAAAAGTATAAAACAGTCGTCTTACCATCAACTTTCTGGGGAAATGTTACCGTCACATTTTCACAGAAAGTGTGTACAGCCACGTCTAAATACTATCAGACGATTAATCTCACAAATAATGCTTTTGACCTACTGCTCATAATAATACATGGAAGAAGAAAAAGAGACATTGATGACGCAACGGACGAAAGTCACTGTGGTTTCAGGAAAGGAAAAGGTACCAGAGAAGCAATTCCGGTGTTGTACTTGATAATGGAAGTAATATTGAAGAAATGTCTGGATATCACCTCATGACATAACAAATATCACAGAGTGAGGCTTAAGTATGGGCAGTCGCGATGTATAGTGTTAGAAAGGAGAACAACGATTTAAATCAATGCAGTGAATGTCAGTAGGCGACGAGTTGAGAGAATACTTCTAATACTTCTACTTAGTACGTAACATAACATGGGATGGGTGAAGCAAGGAAATTATCAGAAAAATATTGGCACACGTGAAGGACGCTTTCCGCAATGAAAGAGCACTAACAGGATCAGATGTTGGATGGAACTGAGCAAAGAGCTCCTTTGGGATTACGTCTTGTTGTTGACGATGGATTGGTGTTTGGGATGGGGGCTGTGCAGACGTGGCTTTCAATTTATTAAACATAAGAATACATCCTGATAACAGAAGAGTAATATGATTTCAATAAAAGAAAATATATTCTTTTGTAGCCCTTTAAGATCCTCAACTGTAGCGATGACACCAGATCCGGGCCGCGCAGTCTTGCTAGCGCAGCGCCGCGTACTGTGACGTAGCGGTGGAATGTCCTTACTTCGGCCGCGCGTGGCTCGCGGCGCCCGGCTGGGCGGCGGCTCTGCTGCGGACAGCAAGCTGCTGCGCGTGGATGGCTCCGGGTTGGAGTCCCGACGCTGTCGGCACGAGAAGCGTTCTCGTAGTGCGGAGTGTACTCCATCCCACCCCGTCTTCTTCCCTGCTCCTCCTGGTGGTTCGTCCGCGGTGGACGGGCGGAACGGGCAGCATTCGCCCAGCGTCGTCGGCTCACCGATGTCAGCATTGGCGGCGAGTGAGTCTGCCGCGATGTCTGCTAATCCTGGGTTGATGATTGACAGCGGCAGCAGAGAGGACCAGAGCTGGTACTGTCCCCTCACGTCTTCTGCTGGATGGGCCGCCCTTAATTCAACATCTCCTTAATAAAGATTAAAATGTCGATCACCGAACTGGGTGCAACGCAGCGACCCAGTACACATCTAACTGCAAGTCTAACTGCGAGTGTGAGTCCCTTGTTGCTATCAAAGCTGGCGGATTTAAAGGAAGCACGAGCGACGTCGTGACGTCATGCTCGTTTGTAATGACCGCATTCGTTCCACTTATACTGCTGATTCATCTGTCGTACTCGCCCCATAGGTGTTCTTTCGACCTAGTTACGTGTTGTTACGGCAGACTTACGCGAAGTTGTGAAATGCAGTACAGCTGACGCTATACCTCTGTCTTGCACTCTACGAAAGTCTCCATCTAACACAAACCCGCGTGTCAATCAGTTCTCTCTCGCCTGTTGTGTGTAACCAGGCCAATGCCCCTGCGCGACGACACATTCCATACATGTGCAATCCTCTTAGCTGTTGCCTAACCTACTGCCTCTGGCTCTCGGCATAGGCAACGAAGCTTTGACAATATTCCACGTTTCCAACTCTTTACTATTCCGTGACACTACACAATCAAGGCTCAAAACAATCACTACAACAAATTATCTTCCATACAATAAGCCGATTAAAATCAAACTTTCCCTCTAGTATACATAATAGGTCAATAACACGAATAATCTACATTGCATGGCACTAATCTATGATAACGTGTACTACTAGTGGAATTAAAAGGCAGATGCTGAAACAACTGTTAGACTTAGCTTAGAATGTTTTACATAACGCTTTATTACACATCGATCTACTGCTACTACAGTCACCATATAGCTACCATAGAAGCTACATCTACATCTACATTTATACTCCGCAAGCCACCCAACGGTGTGTGGCGGAGGGCACTTTACGTGCCACAGACATTACCTCCCTTTCTTGTTCCAGTCGCGTATGGTTCGCGGGAAGAACGACTGCCGGAAAGCCTCTGTGCACCCTCGAATCTCTCTAATTTTAGATTCGTGATCTCCTCGGAAGGTATAGGTAGGGGGAAGCAATATATTCGATACCTCATCCAGAAACGCACCCTCTCGAAACCTGGACAGCTGGTTACACAGCGATGCTGAGCGCCTCTCTTGCAGAGTCTGCCACTTGGGTTTGCTAAACGTTTCCGTAACGCTATCACGCTTACAAAATAACCCTTTGACCCCCCCCCCCTCCCGCGGGTTTGGGGGTTAGATAGGCCCGCGGTATTCCTGCCTGTCGTAAGAGACTCAAACGTTTCGGCCCTTATGTGATGGTCCCCTGTCGGGTTTACCTCCATATTTCAAAATTATTCCTTACAGCGAGCCGATTGGGGAAGGGCGCCTTACTTGGTGCATTGTGTCCACCATGAGATGAGACCTTTCGCCAGCTTATTCGTCATTGCATTGCAGTCCTGCCCGCTCTCCATCTCTTGGGCATGGATACGTTTCTGTGTGCACTTTCCGCCATGTAATGTGCAGTGCCGTTGTCTGCACTGACGACGACCGTGGACTAATGGTGGCCTCATATCCAACACGGTAGCCAGTCCATTGTGGTGGGGCCACCATGTACCCTGTTGGTTGTAGCCCCCGACAACACAGGGATCGCTCTACTAATGCCTGCGCCGTTAACTCACCACGTATGCCAAGGAGTAGATGCCTATCTCCCTGGGGCATCTGGACTCCTGGCAATGGCCATGTTGCCAGGTGGGCCTTGCTGTGGCTGGGTGGCGCCCATGTGGAGGGCCCGTGGTCGGAGTAGGTGGCACCAGGGTGGATGACATGCAATGATGCATGGCACATTTTCCCTTGCTAGTGGCCAACACCAGCAGTCTCTAAGCTTTCGAGTGCGCACTTCAAAGCTAACGTGTATGACCACAAATCGTTCCCCTGCCTGGCCACATCATGGGAGGAACGTAAGGATATGAATGACAGCGAAATGTATTCGCCCCGGTATCTCGTCTGATGGGGAATCCTTTGTGTCTGTGAAGCCTCAGTTCTTTGTAGAGGTGGAGGGCTTGTCTAAAATGTGATCCGGGTCAGTCTTGATAAAAACAGCATCCTCTGCCCAGTCATGAGCCTTGCTCGCTTGTAAGAAGCTGGGGGATGTTTCAGTTACTATCACGCCCCATAAAAGCTTAAATATGGCCCAGGGCATAATTTTCCACAGGGATCATCTTTTACATTCCAATGACGAGCTGCTCACTAACTTAGAGCGACGAGGTGTCCATTTCGTCAAGTGCATCCAAAGGTCCAAGGGATCATCAAGTTACCACTGGTGCCTTCATATTGGCCTTCGAGGGTAACACATTACCTGAGAAGGTCAAGGTGATGGTCTACCACTGTGATGTCATGCCATATATGTCTCCCCCGATGCGGTGCTTCAAGTGTTGGAAATTTGGCCATATGTCTTCCTGCTGTGCTTCCAGCCTCACATGTCGCAATTGCGGTCATCCAACCCATCCTGATTCTCCATGTGCCCCACCTCCCATCTGTGTCAACTGTGGAATGCACCATCCCCCTTGCTCGCTGGACTGTAAGATTCTACAGAAGGAAAGGAAAATAATGGAATACAAGACCCTGGACTGACTGGCCTACACTGAAGCTAAGCAGAAATTTGAACAGCTTCATCCTGTGCACATGGCATCATCTTACGCCGCCACTGTCACTCATGCTACGGTTCCATCAGCTACACCACATACAGCCAGCTCTCAGAGTCAAAGGACCACAGCTGCCCCCTTGATGGTTGGGGGCACCTCCCTCCCTGTTGCTCCCACACCACCTACCTCAGGGGCAGCACCCCCTCACCCACTGGGGACACCAGTCTCCACTTCTAAGCTGGAGAAGCGTAAGTCTTCTTTGGCTTCTCCCGCAAGGAAAAAATCGCTTGGGACACTTCCTTCGCAGGGTCCTACCAGCAGCACAGCAGACACCCACCAGTCGCTGAAGAAGCCATAGGTCGGTGGTTGTCGAGCTTCGCGATCGTCTACCGTCCTGGAGACTGACTCCAAGAAGCCCTCCCAGCAAGGGCGACCAAGCGAACAGCGCAAGAAAGCGAAACTAAAGACCCCTAAGGCCAAGGAACCTGTGGTGGTACCCACTTCACTGCTACCTACAAGCTCTGCATCTGAGGATGAGGTGGAGATTCTTGCGTCCTCTGAGGACCTCGATCTCGCCAGTCCCTCGGACTTGATGGATGTCGCTCCTCTCGATACTCAGTCGGTGGCGGCAGGTGACCCAACAACGTAATTTGTCTCCTCGGTCCCTTCACGCCTTTCTCGGTCGTGGAGAATGTCATCCTCCAATGGAACTGCAGTGGTTTCATCTACCATCTTGCTGAGCCCTGACAACTTCTCAGCCTTCACCCATTCCTCTGCATTATACTTCAAGAAACTTGGTTTCCAGCACTGCGAACCCCCGCCCTCTCTGGCTATCGGGATTATTATAGGAATGGAGCAACTTATGAAAGGGTATTTGTTGGCGTCTGCATCTATGTCCTTCACTGCTTTCACAGCGAGTCCGTCCCTCTACAAACATCTTTAGAAACTGTCACTGTTCGGGTGTGGACGCCTCAGGCTGTTACTGTCTGCAGTCTGTATCTTCCACTAGATTGTGACGTCCCACAGCATGTCCTGGCTGCGCTGATAGCCCAATTGCCGCCAACTACTCTGTTCAACTTCAACGCCCATAAGACTCTGTGGGTTGGATCAGTGGCAACAGGCCAAGGCAGCATCGTTGCGGTTGCTCCAGCGTCACAAGCGGCATCTCTCATTGGACCACCTCATCGGCTTTAAATGGCTCTGTGTGCGGGCCTGCCGCATCGTTCGCCAACAAAAGCAGGAGTTCTGGGAAAGGTATATCTCCACCAGTGGCCTCCGTATCTCTCCATTGCAGGTTTGGGCCAAGATTAGGCGACTCTATGGCTATTGGACCCCCGTCAGCGTCCCTGCGCTTTCACTGAATGGAGCAGTTTGTACTGACCACGAAACAATTGCAAACCACTTAGCACAGCATTTTGCTCAGAGTTCTGCTTCTGCGAATTACCCATTGACCTTACGCTCCATTAAAGAGCAGTTGGAATGTCGGAGCCTTTCATTTCACATGAACCCCCTGAATACTACAATGTTCCATTCCGTGAGTGGAGATTGTAAAGTGCCCTAGCGGCTTGCCCTGATATGGCACCCAGGCCAGATCGCACCCACTGTCAGATGCTCAAACACCTCTTTGTGTACGGCCAGGGCCACCTCCTAGACCTTTACAACCTTATCTGGGATAGGGTCAGTTCCTTTCTCAATGGTGGAAAAGCATCATAGACCCCGTTTTGAAAACTGGCAAGAATCCACTGGAGGTGGACAGCTACTGCCCCATTAACCTGACCAACGTTCTTTGCAAGTTGCTCGAACGCATGGTGAGCTGGCGGTTGAGTTGGCTCCTTGAGTCTCGGGACCTCCTGCCTCCGTCCCAGGGCGGTTTTTTCCAAGGACGCTCCACCATCGACAACTTGGTGCACCTGGAGTCTGCCATTTGGTCAGCCTTTTCCCGGCGACAACACTCATCGCCGTGTTTTCCGATCTCACGAAGGCCTATGATACTATTTGGCGACACCACATTCTCGCTACTCTGCATGTGTGGGGTCTTCGGGGACCACTCCCGATTTTTATACAGAACTTTTTATCCTACCGCAGTTTCTGAGTTCGCGATGGTGCTTCCCATAGCGCCCCCCCCCCCCATACGCAAGAGAATGGTGTCCCGCAGGGCTCCATCAAGAGTGTACCACGCTGTCTAAATGCCATCGATGGTCTTGCACTCACAATAGGATCGTCAGTCTCTCCCCTCCTCTATGCTGATGATATTTGTAATTCTTTCCGCTAATCTTCTACTATTGTAGGTGAATGCCGTCTGCAGGAAGCTATATGGAAGGCGCAGTCATGGGCCTTCATTCATGGCTTCCAGTTTTCAGCCACCAAAACTTGTGTGATGCACTTCTGTCGCCGCCGTACCACCCACCCCCATCCCGAACTTTACCTCAATGCCCAACTACTAGATGTAGTGGAGATTTACTGCTTCCTGGGACTGGTCTTCGATGTCCGCTTAAGTTGGCTTCCCCATATTCATCAGCTTAAAGGCTTGGTGGCATCTCAATCTCCTTCAGTGCCTGACCGACACCAACTGGGGTGCTGATTGTCGTACACTACTGTGGCTGTACCAAGCCATTGTACAGTCTGGTGCTGATTACTGAAGCGTGGTGTATGGTTCAGCCACCCTTTCAGTAGTGCATCTACTGGACCCTGTCCACCACTGTGGAGTTCACCTCACCACGGGAGCCTTTCGATCTAGCCCTATGAACAGCCTCCTCGTAGAAGCTGGCGTTCCTCCATTGTGGCTCCGGCGGCAACTATTTCTCGCCAACTATGCCACACAAGTGCATAGTTCACCTCACCACCCAAATTACCGTCTTCTTTTCCCCAACACGGTGGCCCATCTCCTGCAGTGGTGGCCTAGAATTGGAATTCCCTTCGCTGTCTGTGTCCTGTCACTTCTTCATGACCTTGACGCTTCCCCCCTATCACCTTTCCTGCAGACTTGTTTCCATATCCCTCCATAGTCAATACCTCAGCTGCAGGTTCGGCTGACCTCACTGCTTGGCCCCAAAGGCTCAGTCCTACCTGAGGTCCTCTGCCAGACTTTGTTCTTGGTGAGTTTGGGGGCTCAGACATCATCTACACTGATGGCTCCCCGGTCAATGGTCTTTTTGGGTTTGCATACGCTCATATTGACCATACAGAACAACGATCCTTGCTGGTTGGCTGCAGTGTATTCACTGCAGAGCTGGTTGCCATCTATCACACCCTTTACCATATCTGCTCCTGCTCTGGTGAGTCATTTGTAGTGAATCCTTGATCAGCCTACAAGCCCTCGACCAGTGCTTCCCTAGGCATCCTTTAGTATTGTTCATCCAGGAGTCTCTTTATGCCCTCTACAGGAGTGGACGCTCAGTGGCTTTCATATTTACCCCAGGCCATGTTGGGATATTGGGCAATGAACATGTTCACAGCCTAGCCAAACAGGCCACCAGTAAACCGTCTCTGGATGTTGGCCTCCCAGAGACTGATTTGCGAGCAGTCTTACACAGCAAAGCTTTAGAGATTTGGGAATGGCGCAACCTGATCACACAAACAAACTCCGTCCTATCAAGGAGACGACGAATGTGTGGCAGTCAACCATGTGAGCCACTCGCAGGGACTCAGTTGTCCTTTGTCGGCTCCGCATTGGCCACAACCGCTTGACACACAGCTACGTACTGCGCCGTGAGGACCTGCCTCTACGACGCTGCGGGTCGGCTTTGACGGTGGTCCACATTTTTTTGCCCTGTCCCCTTTTAACTGTGCTCAGGCAGACGTTTGCGCTGCCTGATATACTCCCTGCCGTTTTAACAGATAATACTGCCATGGCAGACTTAGTTTTGCTTTTTATTCGGGCAGGGGGCTTTTATCACAAAATCTTAGTGTTTGTCATATTTTGTGTTGAGTCTGACCTTTGGCCTACGCTTTTAGACTGGCTTTTTTAGTGTGTCTCTATGGTCGGCCAACCACTGTCACACTCTGTGTGATTTTAATTCCTTTGGCTGGTCTCTGTCTCTGTCTTACTTGTCCTGTGTCGTCTTTTGTCGCTCCATTGTTCGTTTATCATCTGTGTGGATATTTGAAGTTTTTTGAAAAAAGGAACAATGCCATAGCAGTCTGGTTACTTCAATCCCACAAACCAACCAACCAACGTAACCCTGTGACAAGAAGCGCTGCTCTTCTTTGGATCTTCTCTATCTCCCCTGTCAACCCGACCTGGTATGGATACCACACTGATGAGAAATACTCAAGTATAGGTCGAACGAGTGTTTTGTAAGCCATCTCCTTTGTCGATGGACTACATTTTCTAAGGACTCTCCCAATGAATCTCAACCTGGCACCCGCCTTACCAACAATTAATTTTATATGATCATTCCACTTCAGATCGTCCCGTATACAAACTCCTAGATATTTTACAGAAGTAACTGCTACCAGTGTTTGTTCCGCTATCATATAATCATACAATAAACGATACTTCTTTCTATGTATTCGCAATACATTACATTTGTCTATGTTAAGAGTCAGTTGCCATATTGCGATAAGCACAGGTCCCATAACACTCCCCTGTGGCACGCCAGAGGTTACTTTAACGTCTGTAGACGTCTCTCCGTTGAGAACAACATACTGTGTTCTGTTTGCTAAAACCTCTTCAATCTAGCCACACAGCTGGTCTGATATTCCGTAGGCTCTTACTTTATTTATCACGCGACAGTGCGGAACTCTATCGAACGCCTTCCGGAAGTCAAGGAAAATGGCATCTACCTGGGAGCCTGTATCTAATATTTTCTGGGTCTCATGAACAAATAAAGCGAGATGGGTCTCAAACGATCGCTGTTCCCGGAATCCATGTTGATTCCTACAGAGTAGATTCTGGGCTTCCAGAAACGACATGATACGCGAGCAAAAAAAAGTTCTAAAATTCTACAACAGATCGATGTCACAGAAATAGGTCTATAGTTTTGCGCATATGCTCGGCGACCCTTCTTGAAGACTGGGACAACCTGTGCTCTTTTCTAATCATTTGGAAACTTGCGTTCCTCTAGAGACTTGCGGTACGCGGCTGTTAGAAGAGGGGCAAGTTCTTTCGCGTACTCTGTGTAGAATCGAAATGGTATCCCGTCAGGTCCAGTGGACTTTCCTCTGTTGAGTGATTCCAGTTGCTTTTCTATTCCTTGGACACTTATTTCGAAGTCAGACATTTTTTAGTTTGTGCGAGGACATAGAGAAGGAACTGCAGTGCGGTCTTCCTCCATGAAACAGCTTTGGAAAAAGGTATTTAGTATTTCAACTTTACGAGTTCCATCCTCTGTTTCAATGCCATCATCATCCCGGAGTGTCTGGATATGCTGTTTCGAGCCACTTACTGATTTAACGTAAGACCAGAACTTCCTAGGATTTTCTGTCAAGTCGGTACATAGAATTTTACTTTAGAATTCACTGAACGCTTCACACATAGTCCTCCTTACGCTACATTTGACATCGTGTAGCTTCTGTTTGTCTGAGAGGTTTTGGCTGCGTTTAAATTTGCAGTGAAGCTCTCTTTGCTTTCACAGTTGTTTCCTAACTTTGTTGTTGAACCACGGTGGGTTTATCCCGTCCATCACAGCCTTACTCGGCACGTACCTCTCTATAACGCATTTTACGATTGCCTTGAATTTTTTCCATAAACACTCTACATTGTCAGTGTCGGAACAGAAGTTTTCGTTTTCATCTGTTAGGTAATCTGAAATCTGCCTCCTATTACTCTTGCTAAACAGATAAACCTTCCTCCCTTTTCTTATATTCCTGTTTACTTCTATATGCAGGGTTGTTGCAACGGCCTTATGATCACTGATTCCCTGTTCTGCGCTTACAGAGTCGAAAAGTTCGGGTCTGTTTGTTATCAGTAGTTCCAAGATGTTTCTCGGTTTAGTTGGTTGAGGTAATTTTTGGATAGTGCACTCAGTATAATGTCACTTCATGTTCTGCCCCTACCACCCATCCTAAGCATCTGAGTGTCCCAGTCTATATGTGGTAAATTGAAATTTCCACCTGAGACTATAACATGCTAAGGAAATTTATGTGAAATATATTCCAGATTTTGTCTCAGTTGTTCTGCCACTAATGCTGCTGAGTCGGGAAGTCGGTAAAAGGAGCCAATTATTAACTTAGCTCGGTTGTTGAGTATAAGCTCCACCCATAATAACTCACAGGAACTATCCACTTCTATTTCACTACAGGATAAACTACTACTAACAGCGACAAACACGCCGCCACCGGTTGCATGCCATCTATCCTTTCTAAGCACCGTCTGTGCCTTTGTAAAATTTTCGGCAGAATTTATCTCTGGCTTCAGCCTGCTTTCCCTACCTACAACGATTTCAGCTTTGGTGCTTTCTATCACCGCTTGAAGTTCCGGTACTTTACCAACGCAGCTTCGACAGTTTACAATTACAATACCGACTGCTGCTTGGTCCCCGCATGTCCTGACTTTGCTCCGCACCCTTTGAGGCTGTTGCCCTTTCTGTACTACCCACAATGCTCTCCCAAACTACTTATGCGTTCATTTGACTGAATGATGAATTTCTAGACGTTAATTTAAATTTTAACGTTATGAGCCCAACTGCCTTTTGTTCGCTTGATAGACAAATGTTTTCATCTATGAGGGAGGTGACCATTCAGAACTAGTACTTAATGAATAGTGAAAATTCTTGGTCGCAGTTTATCATTTTCGACACATCATCATCGGAACACTGCTGTGTTAAAAAGGAGAAGAAGGTTTTACTATATGAAATGTCACAGATCAATTGTGTGAGCAATGGCCAACTGTTGCATAGATACATACAAAGAAATATAAGAACAAGCCATGAAGCAGTGGGCAAACAAGGTACTGAAGATTGCACATACATATATGAAGCCTAGAACCAAACTGAATGAGTATACAGAGCAGTAGTTGTAAAGAAACCAAATGCCATCTCCAGATGGCAAAGGCAGCTTCCGAGCTTTAAAAATAATAAATAATGGTGTTGGTGGCCCTCAACTACGCACCCACTGACTCAGAGTCGAAATATTAAAGTATTGGCTGGTTTTGTTGTCTAGGGTCTGGGATACGTAGTTGCTCATTACAGGCCAAATACTGCTGAGTCTGCAGTGTATGATCAGAATACACTCTTTAATCGAATGGTCGAAGGTTTCTATCACTCGGAAATTGCGAATTTTGTATGTAACATATAAATTTATAAATGAAAGTTTGCAATGAAATAAAATCTGCAGGTACTATATTAACGACTGTAAATGATGAGTATGATAGTAGAAGTTCTTTTGAGAATGTGGTATACTTCTGCAAAACACATATTCGTGTCGATGGTCCAGCAATTAAATAAAATATAAGCTGAATAACAGGGAAACAATAGATTCCTACTGCACGTAATTAGTTATGAACAACCACGAAGCTCGCGAGATACTCACCTCTAACCGCACACTACATCTTCACAGCAGAAGCCACGGAAATCACACAAGAGTACAGGTCGGCACTCCGAAATATTTCTATGCTCTGCGACCATGTGCAAACTGCTCCACTGTCCAAGCCCGTTCCGTCGACCGTCGCGTCCAACCCCTCCCCTGTCTTGTGTCGTGTTGTCCAACCCTGCCGTATTGCCAGCACCCCCTCGTGTTCTGTCCGGAACGATGCTCGTCTCCCACTTCCATCCAGTCTCCCCATTCACTAGCGCTGTGATTGGCTAGACCGCTCGCGCCATGTCTTCAAGCCAATGCACCCACACAAACATAATGAAAACCTTTCGAAATATTGGATTTATATTTAAATACCTTGAAATTAAACAAGTATTCCTACAGCTGTACCATAAACACGCTCTAACACACATTATTAGATACAGAAACAAATTAAATAAACATATATCAAATGAATAGAACAAAAGGTAGGCCAGCAGCCTAACGTCTCTGTTGTTTCTGAAACATAGTAAATACTTAACCAATTTCATCATGAGAAGTATATATCGGATATAAACAAAAATATAGATGAATAAATATATTTATAAACATCCTGCTAACGTTTTTTCGTGTAACTGTGGAGTACTTATGGCCTGATGCGATCGATAGTAATTGGCCATTTGGACCTCCAATAACTCATGTACTATTCATCTTACATGCCTGTAATTCATACCAATATAGGTTTACACTAATTTCTAAAGACATGGCGATCGACAGAATCGGATGAAGCACTTATATTTTGGAAATTCGTTGCTGGGTGTTACTTGTATGATTTACCATCAGACACTAAACTTTAAACTGATAGAGATATTGAAAATCTGATTACACCATCAGAATCGTCGTGCAAATAATAGTAATGTACATGTTTCTCTTTGAGGTAACATGATTCATCTGGCTACAATTAATTAATATATGAACTGCCAAATGTCTGCCATTACGGTTTCACAAAGTCCGCCATCATTAGCACTCCAGCATGTCTCCTTTATCAACACAGCGTCACCATGGACTCCCAGCCACTTGGCTGGACCGGCCGTTGTGTGGCATCACGCGCCTGCTAAGCTAACGCTCAGCGCCACGTGCTCAGTGCCGCACAGTATCTATGACGGGCGTCCTGTGCGGCCATCCCAACTCCGAACATACACTCCTGGAAATTGAAATAAGAACACCGTGAATTCATTGTCCCAGGAAGGGGAAACTTTATTGACACATTCCTGGGGTCAGATACATCACATGATCACACTGACAGAACCACAGGCACATAGACACAGGCAACAGAGTATGCACAATGTCGGCACTAGTACAGTGTATATCCACCTTTCGCAGCAATGCAACTGCTATTCTCCCATGGAGACGATCGTAGATATGCTGGATGTAGTCCTGTGGAACGGCTTGCCATGCAATTTCCACCTGGCGCCTCAGTTGGACCAGCGTTCGTGCTAGACGTGCAGACCGCATGAGACGACGCTTCATCCAGTCCCAAACATGCTCAATGGGGGACAGGTCCGGAGATCTTGCTGGCCAGGGTAGTTGACTTACACCTTCTAGAGCACGTTGGGTGGCACGGGATACATGCGGACGTGCATTGTCCTGTTGGAACAGCAAGTTCTCTTGCCGGTCTAGGAATGGTAGAACGATGGGTTCGATGACGGTTTGGATGTACCGTGCACTATTCAGTGTCCCCTCGACGATCACCAGTGGTGTACGGCCAGTGTAGGAGATCGCTCCCCACACCATGATGCCGGGTGTTGGCCCTGTGTGCCTCGGTCGTATGCAGTCCTGATTGTGGCGCTCACCTGCACGGCGCCAAACACGCATACGACCAACACTGGCACC
Source organism: Schistocerca cancellata (assembly GCF_023864275.1). Lineage (NCBI taxonomy): Eukaryota > Metazoa > Arthropoda > Insecta > Orthoptera > Acrididae > Schistocerca > Schistocerca cancellata. Next base: position 182,659,733 of record NC_064628.1, on the reverse strand, counting down.
AAGGCAGAAGCGACTCTCATCGCTGAAGATGACACGTCTCCATTCGTCCCTCCATTCACGCCTGTCGCGACACGACTGGTGGCGGGCTGCATGATGTTGGGGCGTGAGCGGAAGACGGCCTAACGGTGTGCGGGACCGTAGCCCAGTTTCATGGAGACGGTTGCGAATGGTCCTCGCCGATACCCCAGGAGCAACAGTGTCCCTAATTTGCTGGGAAGTGGCGGTGCGGTCCCCTACGGCACTGCGTAGGATCCTACGGTCTTGGCGTGCATCCGTGCGTCGCTGCGGTCCGGTCCCAGGTCGACGAGCACGTGCACCTTCCGCCGACCACTGGCGACAACATCGATGTACTGTGGAGACCTCACGCCCCACGTGTTGAGCAATTCGGCGGTACGTCCACCCGGCCTCCCGCATGCCCACTATACGCCCTCGCTCGAAGTCCGTCAACTGCACATACGGTTCACGTCCACGCTGTCGCGGCATGCTACCAGTGTTAAAGACTGCGATGGAGCTCCGTATGCCACGGCAAACTGGCTGACACTGACGGCGGCGGTGCACAAATGCTGCGCAGCTAGCGCCATTCGACGGCCAACACCGCGGTTCCTGGTGTGTCCGCTGTGCCGTGCGTGTGATCATTGCTTGTACAGCCCTTTCGCAGTGTTCGGAGCAAGTATGGTGGATCTGACACACCGGTGTCAATGTGTTCTTTTTTCCATATCCAGGAGTGTATATTTCCAGGGCGCCACAACTCGCCCGTTACCTCACAAGCTAATACTGTGCATAAGTGAGTACTGAAATATGTAACTAACAGATCATGCAGTGAATATCGAGAATCTGAAACACAATTTGAAAACCACAGGAGCCACGCAGGAAAAGTCTTTAAAAATATGTAATGTACAGAATAAAAAAGCACTCCGAAAAAATGTACAGATTTCATGAGGAATTGTACCTGCTGCAACTATGCACCCCACAGCAGAAACGAATTAAGAATTAATTCTACATCTCCATCTACATGACTACTCTGCAATTCACTTTAAGTGCTTGGCGGAAGGTTCATCGAACCACAATCATACCATCTCCCCACCATTTCACTCCCGAACAGCGCGCGGAAAAACGAACACCTGAACCTTACTGTTCGAGCTCTGATTTCTCTTCTTTTATTTTGATGATCATTCCTAACTATGTAGGTTGGGCTCAACAAAATATTTTCGCATTTGGAAGAGAAAGTTGGTGACTGAAATTTCGTAAATAGATCTCGCCGCGACGAAAAACGTCTTTGCTTTAATGACTTCCATCCCAACTCGCGTAAAATACCTGCCACACTCTCTCCCCTATTACGTGATAATAGAAAATGAGCTGCCTGTTTCTGCACCCTTTCGATGTCCTCAGTCAATCCCAACTGGTAAAGATCCCACACCGCGCAGCAATATTCTAACAGAGGACTAACGAGTGTAGTGTAAGCTGTCTCTTTAGTGGACTTGTTGCATCTTCTAAGTGCCCTGTCAATGAAACGCTACCTTTGGCTCGCCTTCCCCACAATATTATCTATGTGGTCTTTTCAACTTGTAAGACAATATAGAAATAATATGATTTATATTTATAAATCTTTACTATGTGAGCGTAGAGTGTGACAGTGCTTCTTACAAATTACAGTGTAGTCAGAGAAATAAAACAGATTCAATCCCCATTACACCGCAGTCGAAAGAAGCACAGACGAATATCAGTTTCACTCAGTTACAATATATTTAAAACTGTAAAATCTGCCTCTCGGTGTTTTGACTCTTTTGCAAATTAATATTACAAGCATTGGTGTTATTCGTATATTGTGCTAACTGTTGTTAGATTGATTAGACATTAATCATTGCGTTATTCTCTCGCAGTAAGTGTATTTACGTGTGTTTATAACATTTGGATGCTTTCTTTTACTGAGCGATATCAGCCTGGTGTATTAGAAATCGCCTTGTACATCTCCGACGGCCGGGTTGGCCAAGCGGTTCTAGGCGCTACAGTCTTGAACCTCGCGACCGCTACAGTCGCAGGTTCGAATCCTGCCTCGTGATGTCCTTAGGTTAGTTAGGTTTAAGTACTTATACGTTCTATGCGACTGATGATCCCAGAGGTCCCGTAGTGCTCAGAGCCATTTGTTCATACGTGCGTCGACACAGACATCGTAATTCCTATGACGTTTTGGTTTTTACTATTAATTTGTATTCGGATGCAATCATAGGACGCCACGATAATTACTGTTGATGTTAAGCGCATTTTAATTGCTGATTTTATCGTCGGCATGACATGAAGTCATTTCATGGCACTATGGCCTTACTGATTACATGACACGTGTTGTTTTAATACTTATCGTCTTAAAATAGAAAAAAAAACAGCTAGACTTTTCTTAGAAATTACATTTTTACATGAAAGCTCGTAGTTTAGTCTACTTTTCTACATAACTCCCACTAATATTAAGATACTTAATATGTGGTTCAACCAGTTTTGAACACCATCATCTTAAAAACCTGTTGTCTGTGCTTAATTTTCGATTATTTTAACGTCCTGTAAAAATGGGATAAAACACACTTCTTGACACATAAGAGCGATGGCATGTTATGGAAATGGGTGAAACCTTCAAAGATGGCTGTATCAATGTATATCATGAGGAACGAGATGGACTACTTTCAGACCTTACTGAAAAGGTGCACAAAGTTGACGGAAAAATGAGTGAGAGCAGACGTTTTACGACATCGGCGTTACGTGGTAAGTTTCCTCAGCTCTTAAGAACTGTGTTTTATGTAACCGTTTCGGAACGCTGAAATTATCGAAAGCTATGCTCAAGCGGCCGATTTCTATGACGGTGGTATAAAAAGATGGTTGTGTGATTCGGCAATTAACTTTATATTGGTGTGAATTACGAAGAAAGTTAGATTTAACAACAGATCTCCATGTGAAAATAAATTTTCTAAGAGAAGTCTACGTGTTTTATTTATTTATTTATTTTCAATACGGTACTTACTAAAAACAAACTCTTAGTAATTGGGCCTGATCATTACTGATGTACAACATTTCCTGCTTCAGAGCTGGGTTCAGCATGGCATCGTATTAATTATTTTATTACAGCGTGGCTGTTTCAAAATATTTTCTTTTTCTTTCTTTTATATCATTTTATGTTTTAACCTATGAGTCGCTATATGCATTAATGATGTGTACGAGGCTGTTCTTGCTTTGACTTCGTGGTCTTCGTGTAGTAATAATGGACGTAATTGACAAAGGGAAGAATTTGAAGCCTAGTCTACGCTACTGTCGTCTACATGGTAAGTGGTACTGAAACTTTTTCACTTCTATGCCTACTTTGTAATTTGCATGAAGGTATAACTGATTTTACTCTTGCACTGTAAAGATTTATGAACATATGTAATATTATTTCCGATTTTTGCAGCTTGCAAGTTGTTAATTCACGTTTTAATTGCTACCGGCTCTTTTGTATGTAAATGTAACCGTTACCATTACATAAGAAATCTGTATATTATTTTATTTTATTGTGTACATTACATAACCTGTTTGAAATACTATGTCTCCGTGGCTCCTGCGATTTTCAGACTATAGCAGACTATCGATGTTAAGTGTATAGGTGGACTACGAAGTCTATCGCGACGGAGTCCTTGCATTAAAAGTTCTTGGTTTACTTGCCACTTCAAATTTGGATAAAATCCCAAGCTTTCGATGACTATCTCCATCATCTTCACTGTCGTGGACCGGTGAGGCTTCCACTTTTATAAGCAGTGGACTGCTTCTCATTGGCTGGAAGGCGTCACAGTGAAAACGCAGCGTACAGATGTGGCAGCCTCTATGTCCATAGATTTTGTTTGCGCGCTTTATCCAGCGTTGCTTGCAGCGCCATCCATCGCAAGCTTTTGATTTTATCCAAATTTGATGCGGCAAGTAAACCGAGAACTTTTTATGCAAGTGTATGGGTTGTTGGTTACATTTTGGATAGTCAGTGACTTGCCGTATTAGTTGCCCACGCCATGTGGTGGTGGCAGTTCTTCTCTCCAGTATTAATGGTCTCTATGCGTGGTCAGTTAAGCACTAACCTTCACATATGTATCAGCTGTCTTCAGTACCTTATTTATTCACTGCTGTGTGGTTGTACGGCTCATTGTCGTATTCCTTTGTATGCATTTATGCAACGGCTGATTTGTGTGCATATAGTGGTTAAATGGCATCTCGTTTTATAACGTTTTCTTGTTAGTTTTAACAGTTTTAAAACTGCTATGTTCTGATGATGATCTATCGAGACTCATCAATAAATGAATATGAATTTGTAAGCAAGAATTTCCACAATTCATTAGTATCAAGTCCAGCTGCATTAACAACTCCTAAGGGGTACATAGTGTTGTTCTATGGTCGAGATTAGCCTCCTGGATTTTTCTTTTGTGCAGTTTGACAAGTGATTGCACCACTGGATTTGTGAGTTAATAATAAAAAAAAAATGTTTGCATTCAGTATCATTAATTATTAATTAGAAATTTTAATTCTACTTTTCAGTTAATTTTGAAATTTCTATGTAGGATCCTTTTTCTTATCTTTGAAGCAGTCATTTACAAAAAACTTTATTTTATGTCGAAATACCTGTAATTAATATAGCTATGAAAAGATTCTGTCCGTCCATCAGCCAGAAATTTCTCGCATTTCATGTGCTTGGAAACATAATTACGATGTGTTAAGGGGACATTGTACCTTCGCAGGGGGGCAAAACATAAAAAGATTTTTTGTCCATAAATATTCCTTGTAGTGTATTCTACTAGAGAAATATGTTTTCTAAGGGCATTTTAGCCATTAAAGGCTTTAAATATTCATTAACTTCAAGGGTAGCACATGTTGCCACCTCCCCCTTTGCCTTCTGTCAACTTCTGAACTTCAAAAACCTAATCTGCTGATTTGTGAAAATATTGCGTACTCACAATTGGCTGCTACATTCACTTGTTCTTTGTCCTGCCAGAACCAAAGTCAATCGTTTAACAGTGTCATATGGTCTATAATTCCTAAAATAGTATTTGTAGGTAAGGTTACATTGAATTTTGGTGTTTATGATGCTGTTCTTTCATTTAATGATGGCAATGTAGGGAGAGTCCGGCCACTTCAAAAGTTAGGCATTCAACCTGGAGAAAATATGATGATTGCATATTCCGAATTGGATGCAGTCCATGTTAAGAAAGTAGGTTGTGAAGTGACTATGATAGCTAGGAAGGCAAGAATGCACTCAAGGAATGCTAAAAGAGCAAGGGAGGATGAATAAAATGCTATGAACCCAAGATATGGTGCAGAGATATTCTGAGGTCAGTAACAAACTATGCTCATGTTGAAAACCAGATTCCTGAAGTTGCATTTTCTTAATGATTAGGTACATTCTTTCAGGAAATTACCATTACAGATCAGTGAAACTTACACAAGCTACAGACACTGTGCTGAACTTCACTGAGGCATTTTTAAAAGAAGTTCAGTTTAATATTGTAGAAATAATGAATTAATAAAACTTAAATATGTGGAAAAAATTTTACAACTTGTAAAAAAATTCTCTAAAAAATAAGCTGTGCAAGCGACTTATCTACAAAAATAGGTCAATGAAGGGAGACTTCTTCCACCAGCCATTACAATTTTACAGCATTATCATGAACCGTTCACGAGATAAATGTACCTAAATTGACAATTTTAACATTTTAACTATATAACGTAAAATCTCGACTTAAGCTGTTGCGGATATATTTAAAGTTTACAGCTCAGTTGATTCATTCTTTAAGCTCTCTGTTACAGAGCAGCGCATTGCCTGAGCAACGCTCAAGTGTCAATGTTATATCGACGCACTGACTGACACAGAGTTCAGTTACGTTCGTAATGCTATATGGCTTGTCATCAGTCTTCGAGTAGGTTGATACGACCCGCCGCAACTTCATTCTACGCTAACCGTTTCAAGGTAGCACCTGCACCAAATATTATCAAGTGTTTGTTACACATATTTCAATCCACGTCGTCTCCAATATGATATGGCCTCTGTTACCATAGATGTTACTCCCTGATGCTTTTCTGTGGTGAGACACAACATTTCGAGGCTATTTCTTAATTTTTAGCATCCGCAGGTAACGCTATGTCTCAAACGCTTTACCTCTCTTTTTTCTGTTTTCGTCATTGTTCGTGATTCAGTTATACCCAATATGTTCACCTGACGTGAATTCTAAAAAATTTTTAAATCTATCTATATCCGAATCCCGCTCCAGCTACTGCCGGGTCTGGGTGCTGACGAGTCCTCTCCATTTGGCTCGGTCCTCCCACCACTTTTCTTCCTCCACTTGCTGCCAGGTCACACCTCTCCTTTCAACAGATATTCTCACTCCCATTTTCCACCGTGTTCTTGGGCGCCCTCTAGGTCGTTTCTCATCCATCTTTAGTTCTTCCATAATTTTGGGGAGTCTCTGTCCATGCATCCTCTTAACATGCCCATACCATCTTAATCTCTTTCTTTCAATTTCTTCTCTCATACTTTCTTGTTTGAGGTCCTTTCTAATCTCTACATTCCTTACTCTGTCCATTCTTGTTTTTCCCTTTACTGCTCTGAGAAATTTCATTTCCCCTGCTTGCAGTCTGCTCCAGTCCCTTTCTTTCATTGTCCATGTTTCTCCACCATAGGTGACAATAGGGAAGTAATAATTCTTATACATCAGGAGTTTTGCTCTTTCTGGAACTTCATTATTCCAAATCAGATGTTTTATTGTTTGGTAGAAATTGCCTCCCTTCTGTAACCTCCTATTAATTTCGTTAGTTATTCTTCCATCCCTAGATATTTCACTCCCTAAATAAGTGAAACTTTCTACCACTTTGAGGGGTTCTCCATTCAAGGTAATATTTCCATTGAATCCTTTCTCTCTTCCAAATACCATTACTTCACTCTTATCTTTATTTATTCTTAATCCATACCTTTTCATTATTTCCTTCCACGCATCAAGCTGTAACTGTACATCTACCTCTTTATCACCCCATATTACCATATCATCTGCAAAAATCATCTTTTTGTCTTTTTCTTTTACTATATCTTTAACTGCCCTATTCATTCCCTCCATCACAACATTGAAAAGCGCAGGAGATAGAATACTTCCTTGCTTAAGTCCTTGTCTTATTTCGAAGTATTCAGAGTTCCCCAATGGTGTTCTAATTCTACAATTGTGGCCTCTGTACATTGTCTTTATAACATTAATGTATCCATCTTCTATATCTATCTTCTTCAGTTCTTCCCAGAGTCTTTCCCTGTCAACTGAGTCATATGCCTTTTCTATGTCAATAGAAACCATTATCACCCTTTTGTTATACTCCCAACTTTTTTCCATCAGTTGACGGATAGAAAATATCAGGTCGATTGTGCTCCTTCCTTTCCTAAATCCATGCTGTTCTTCACTCAGCTCCTTTTCTATCTTTTCACTTATTCGATTTAGTAAAATTCTTTCAAAAATCTTGGCTGTAGACTCATGAGAGTTATTCCTCTGTAGTTTTTACAAAGTCTTTTATTGCCTTTCTTGAAGATGGGAACAATGTCTCCTGTTCTCCAGTCGCCAGGTATTTTACTATTTCTCCACACACTTGATAGTACTCTATACAGCCACTGCATTCCCACTGGACCTGCTGCTCTTATCATGTCCACTGATACTTCATCAGGTCCTGGGGCTTTCCCCCCATTCATCTTCTTCACAGCTTTTTCCATTTCTTCCTGTGTAATTTGTCCTAATTCTGCTTCCCAACTTCTCTCAATTTCTCCATTATTTGTTGTTTCCTCATGTACCTGGTCCTCAGCGTTTAACAGCTTCTTAAAATGTTCTTTCCAGAGATATTTTATATTCCCTGGATCTTCAATAATGGTACCGTCCTCTGTTTCCATCTTTACTGGTACTTCAGAAGCCTTCCTTTTATTTTTCATCATTTTATAGAACATTTTCTTATTGCTCTTCACATCTTCTTCAAGTTTTTTTGTAAACTCTTCCCATGCCTTTTTCTTTGCTGTTTCCACTATTTCTTTGCACTTCTTCTTTTCCTCTATATATCTTTTATGGTCTTCGTCATTTTTAGTTTTCCACCATTTTTTCCATGCTCCATTTCTTCTTCTAACTGCTTGGATTGTGGTATCATCCCACCAACTTGTCTGTCTTATTTTTTCCTTTCCAGATGTTCTGCCAGATACTTTTTGTGCTGCTTCGACTAAAGTGTCTTTGAATAAACTCCATTATTTTTCTACATCGCAGAAAACTTCTTTTGGAAATTTTTGTGTTATTAATTCTCTGTACTTCTCAGCACATTCACTCTCCTTCAATTTCCAATCCCGTATCCTCGTCACTTTCTTCTGTTTTCTATTTTTCACACACTGATTCATTTTCCATTGTCCCACCAGTAATCTATGGTCTCCATCAGCACTCACACTTGGAATTACCTTCACATTTGTTACTTTCTCTCCCCATTCCCTATCTACTAGAATATAATCAATTACACTCTTCGTTCTTCCATCCCAACTGTATCTGGTGATAACATGACTTTCTCTCTTCATAAACCAGCTGTTTGCTATTTTCATTCCATTTCTCTGGCACAAATCCAGGAGTCTTTCCCCTTCTTCATTTCTACCTCCATATCCAAAACATCCCAATACTTGCTCAAATCCCTTTCTGTCTTTGCCTACCTGTGCATTAAAATCTCCCATCACTATATTAGCACTCTCTATATGGTTTTCTAACACATTTTCAAAGTCCATCTTCTCTTCTTCGCTACATCCCACTTGAGGTGCATAAATCTGGATTACTTTTAGTGTTTCTTTTTGGAATCTCAGGTTTAAGATTATGATCCTGTCTGATATATATCTCACACTTTCAATACAGCTTTGTACATTCTTATTCACCATCACTGCCACACCATTTCTTCCAGACCTGTTATTCCCACTCCAGTACAGTTTTCCTCCTCCTCTCAAATTCTTCTCACCTTTTCCCTTCCACTTTGTTTCGCTTAATCCCAATATATCTAACTTCCTCTCTGTCAGTACATCTGTCATTTCTTCCATTTTTCCATTGAGGGTTAATATATTAAGGGTGCCAATATTTAGGTTATTTTTTAGTCCAGTTGGTTTCTTCTTCTTGTACTGATGAGTAACATCAGGTCTCCCGTCATTTGCACCAGTACGCTATGTCTCAAACGCTTTACCTCTCTTTTTTCTGTTTTCGTCATTGTTCGTGATTCAGTTACACCCAATATGTTCACCTGACGTGAATTCAAAAAATTTTTTAAATAAAGCTTTCAAATAAGGGCACTCATGTCTAAGACCAGTTTTAGTTAGTGAAGAATGCCTTCTTTCCTGCGGTTTTCTACTTCTCATGCATTATATTCCTTATTTTGGCTTGCATGTGTTATTTTGCTTTCAAGGCAGCGGATTTGTTTGAGTTCTTCTGCTACGTCGCCCCATTTTTTACATTAAGTTAATTGGTAATTCATTTCTGCTACTCCCCATATCTTTAATTTTTCTTTTGTTTCTTTTCAGTCAATATGATGTGGTAATTCATTGTATTAGAAAGATTCTGCAACTGAGCCTTCGTTTCAATGAGGTTAACAATGTTTTCACTGAATCTTATCGTTTACATGTCTTCACCCTGAATTTGAATCTACTTTTAAAATTTTATTTTATTTTCGCAACTGAGTTTTCGAGTTTCATGTTGAAAAGTACTGGAGAAGTAGGTACGCCATTTTAATCAGGGAAATGCACATGTAGTACTTTATTGATCTTTATCCATAGTTTATAACGACTATTCTGAGAAATCCAAATCTATAGCACCAATTTACGTTCGAACACGTTTTGTAGGTGGGTATTTCTTCCATTTGTTCATTACATCTTCCTTCCATTATCTGTTGGAAAATCAGAACTGTCTTTCCAGCGTCTTCCCCTTTCCTGAAGTCAATCTGATCGTCATATTACAGATTCTCAAAATTATTTTAATTTCTTCAGTATATTGTTGTTATTACTGTCTTTGACATGTACGTTGACGAACTAATTGGGCGAGAGCTCGTGCAAATATCTGCCTTTGTTTCGTTAGAAAAATGATTATATTCTTTTTTACGTTTCCCGTTCTATACATTCTACACATCAACTTGAATAATTCATACAGCATTTGAAATAGAGCTGATGTAATTAATAAAACGTCTAACTTTGTTGCTATATCACGGGAATTAATAGACACTTGTGATCGAACAGCTCAGTTAGCAAAAAAAAAAAAAAAAAGAGGTTACAAGTTTCATCAACTACCAACCATGTTTTTTACGCATATGAAACAGAACTGGTACAGTTTACAATTCAATAACTACATTTCCGATTTTATATATGCTAAACATTAAATTGGAATTGCAATTATTGAAGTGGGAACAGTACCAGTTCTCTTACATAGGAGTAGAAGCCCAGATCGGCAATTCATGAAATTCGCACTTTTTTTATTTACTACTAACTGAGCAGTTCGCTCGCACGTGTTTATTATAATTCCCGTGATATAGCAACACAGTTAGACGCTTTATTGATTAATTGTACCCTATTTCAAATGAGGTTCGAGTGTAGAATTCCCCCCAGGGGCTCAGCATTCATTTGCTGAGTACGGGCTTGGCGACCCCGGGGTCCTGAGGTGGGGACTGGTCAGCGCCGCCAGTCTCCTGTCACCGTAAACCCCGGACATACTTCAGCGACCACCGCATGGCGCGGCGGTGGAATGTTGTGTGCTGCGGGGAATGGTAATCTTGGCTTGACCGCCTGGATTGCGAGGAAGGTAAACCTCTATAAAACCCCTCAATCTTACGGTGTGCTGCGCGCCTATAAGATGCATGGCTGTTGGGGTGGAACAGTCGCAAGCGGGCAACCTCTGGGGCACCTGCCGCACCCCAGCTGTATAAGGCTTACTCAGGCACGCGGGGCTCTGTCTGAGCGGACCTTTAGTTCCCTAGCTGCTCGTGGGACCACACTGGACCCTTCGACCTCTACGTTTCCCCCTACCAGTGGATTGGGTGGGCCACTGGTAGGAAAACACACCCAATCGAAAAAGCGACTTCGTGCTGGGAGTCCTCCAGCGCCTGGTGTTACTAGAGATTTATCAGACTGTCGTAGCAGAGCACATGCTGATAATCAGAATGTGTTTTTGATTTTCAAATGGAAGGAAGGTAGCTTTGAGAGAGTTTCTCCCTTTTACGTCCACGAGGGTCTTGAGGGAATTGCAGGAACACTGAAATCTGTGAAGCGTCTGCGCAATGGGACTCTGTTAGTTGAAACTTCTAGTTCCTATCAAGTCACTTCTCTTAGGAAAGCAACCTGTCTCGGAGAGTACGCTATCGAGACCGAGCTCCACTCCACTTTGAACTATAGTAAGGGTGTTGTGACATGTAGGGACTTGGTGGATATCCCCAAGGACGAGTTGAAATCTGAGTGGGCTGACGAAGGTATTGTCGACGTGCAGCATATTATGAAACGAGTCGATGGTGACCTAGTCAAATCCGACTCGTTTATTCTCACGTTCAATTGCCCGAGACTCCCAGAGCATGTTAAAGCGGGTTTCTTACGTTTGCCAGTACGGCCATATTTCCCCAACCCAATGCGCTGTTTTAAATGTCAGCGCTTTGGGCATACTACGTTGGGGTGCAATGGGATAGCCACTTGTGGTAAATGTGGTCAGCCTGCCCATGAAGGAGCCGATTGTACATCGCCTGTGAAGTGCGTGAATTGCTCTGGAAGTCACCCTGTCTGGAGCCGGGTCTGCCCCATCTATCTCGAGGAACGGAAGATACAGGAGATCAAAACAACTAAGCGCATTCCCTATGGTGAGGCCAAGAAGCTCTTTAAGGCCATGCAGCCTCCTGTGTTTACAACATCTTTCGCTTCCACTCTGCAGAAACCGGTACAGTTGGTCACTGTTGCTACACAAACGGAGGTTGCTAGTGTCAGCACTAATACCTGCGTTTGCCAGTGCACTTGTGCTGCTGCGGTTGTTTTGCAACCTGCAGCTCTCCCCACAACGTCGGACAAGGCCGTGGTTGCTGACATTGGGGTACTTCCTGCCCCTCCCCATATGGCACCTTCTGCCCAGGCGAGTAAAGCTCCAACTGTTGACAAGGTTCTGCATTCTAAGCCCCCCAAGACGAAGACGCCGAAGGTGAAGGTTTTGCCACCTGAGGAGACTAGTCAGAGTCAGTACGATGACGATTCCATCGTACTATCTGACATCTCCCTTGGGTCGCCATCAGAGCTGATGGACATTGATGTCGACCGGGGGCGATATTCTCGCCCCAGGAATAAATCTCCGGCCAGTACGGGCTCTCCTCCAAAGCACAGGGTCAGGGTGAAAATTCAGGCACCCTGATCACTGGCTCCCATATTACAGTGGAACCTGAATGGGTTCAGGAAGCATGTGGCCGAATTACATCTCCTAGTACAAGAGCGCCCCTTGTGCTTATGTCTCCAAGAGACACATTTCCGGGCCACTGATGCTCCTTCTTTACGGGGCTATACCGTGTATCGAAAAGATGATCTGATGGGGGAAAGGGCAAAGGGTGGTGTTGCAGTTTTGTCCATGACATGCACCACTCATCTGAGCTCCCTCTCGTTACGGACTTGCAAGCAGTTGCCATTGACCTTCTTGTGGGGCGGAGGCTCACAATCTGTTCCGTTTACTTACCACCTCAGGATGCAATAGACTCTGAGGCTCTCACAGACCTTATTACCCAACTCCCCCGCCCATTTCTCCTTCTGGGGGACTTCAATGCTCATAATGTCTTATGGGGCTCTACGATTACTTGCCCCAGGGGTCGCATTCTGGAAAGCCTCATGGCATCCGAAGAACTGTGCATCCTCAACTCTGGTGCTCCCACTCCTTTCTGTACTGCTTCTGGGTCGTCGTCAGCTATTGACCTTTCCTTCTGCTCTCCAGCACTCGCGGATTCTGCTCTGTGGGAGGTTGCCGCTGACCTCCATTCTAGTGACCACTTCCCCCTTTGGATTCGCCTCCTGGATGAGACTGTGGCATTACCAGTGCCACCCAGGTGGCACCTCTGCAAACCTGACTGGACACTTTTCAGCGATTTAGCTGTTTTGGAACACCGTGCCAGCTTCCACGAATGGGTCGACCATGTTACAGCCGTGATCTCCCATGCTGCTGAATTGTCGATCCCACGGTCCTCAAGTCATCCCAAGAGGCGCCCTCTCCCTTGGTGGACCACTGAGTGCCGCTCCGCCATCCGAGCCCGCCGTGCAGCTCTGCGCCGCTTCAAGCGCCGTCCCTCAGCTGACAATCTTGCGGCCTTTCGGGTGGTAAGAGCCAAAGAGCGGCGAGTGATTAAAGAGAGTAAATGAGGGTCATGGCAATCGTTCCTGAACTCCATCTCCCGCTCCACTAGTTCTACAAAAGTATGGGAAGCCATCAGGAGGATTTCCGGGAAACGCAGCCAACTACCTGTCCCGGCATTGCTGCATCAGGGTTGTCTACTCACGGCGCCGAGAGACATTGCCCAGACACTGGCCATGTATTTAGCTGAATCTACTGCCACAATTAACTGTGATCCAGATTTCTGCCGCTACCGCACTGCAATCGAGAGGGATCACTTGGACTTCCGGTCTCCAAATTCTGAACCCTACAACTGCCCCTTCACAATGTGGGAACTGGATTCGGCGCTGTCTGTGGCTCATGATACTGCGCCAGGTGATGATCAAATCCTGTACAGCATGCTGCAGAACTTGTTGCTGCCATCCAAGGAAGTTCTCCTGAATTGTTTTAATATGATATGGTCATCCGGCACGTTCCCTGACTCGTGGAGGGAGGCGATATTGATTCCCCTCCTCAAACCGGGAAAAGACCGAATGCATCCCAGTAGTTATCGGAGTATTGCTTTGACGAGCTGTGTCGGGAAGACATTGGAACGCATGGTCAACCGTCGCCTGGTTTGGCTGCTCGAGACCAGGCAGCTCCTTAGCCACTCTCAGTGTGGCTTTCGGAGATGTCGTTCAACTATAGACAACTTGACCCTGCTTGAGGCGGCCATCCAGCAGGCCTTCCTACTTAACCAGCATTGTCTAGGTGTGTTCTTTGACATTAATAAGGCGTATGACACTACTTGGTGGCGCCTTATCCTCAATCAACTCCATCAGTGGGGCTTTCGTGGCCATCTCCCCATCTTCATTTGCTCCTTTCTTTCCCGCCGCCTCTTTCGGTACCGGGTTGGTATTGTGTTATCTGATTTGTACGTGCAGGAGAATGGTGTTCCTCAGGGAAGCGTTTTAAGTGTCACCCTCTTTGCCGTCGCCCTTAACAGTATCACGTCCACTATCCGGAGTCCTGTCCAGTGCTCGTTGTTTGTGGACGATTTTGCTGTTTTCTGTTCTTCCTCCAGTCTTGTCACTGCTAGTCGGCAGCTGCAGCTTAGGATAAAGCGATTAGAGGCATGGACTGCGAAGACGGGTTTTACCTTTTCTGCAGACAATCGTTCTCGACGTGCTTTTACCTTCCCTGAATTGCGTCTGAGGGGCACCATTCTTCCTTTCAGGGACACTGTGAGGTTCCTGGGCCTCACTTTTGATTCCAAGTTGTCGTGGTTGCCGCACCTTAAAGACCTCAAGGCGCGTGCCCTGAAGGCATTGAATATTTTGAAGTGTCTGAGCCATCGGTCCTGGGGAGCAGATCGGGCGCGTATGCTGCAGTTTTATAGGGCTTTCGTCCGGTCGCGTCTTGACTATGGATGCTCTGTGTATGGGTCAGCGAGGCCTTCGTATCTCAAGATTCTTGACGCAGTACACCATGAGGGTATCAGGCTGGCTACTGGTGCCTCCCGTACCAGTCCCATTCCCAGCCTGTGTGCTGAGGCAGGGGAACAGCCGCTCGCCATCCGGCGGAAACTCCTCATGGTACGACGGGTGTGTCAATTCCTTGCCTGTCCTACCTCCCCTGCATACCCTACTGTTGCCCGACCGCCTATGGAACGTCTCTTTTCCAGTCACCCAAGGGCAACGAGACCATTTGGGATTCGTGCCAAGCATTTGCTTGAGTCCCTTGGTGTGGAGCGTGTGGTACCGCAACTCCAGGGTTTTACCCGTCTGCCATCCTGGTTGCTCCAGAGGCCCAGCGTCCTTTTAGACTTGTCAGAGTACCGGAGGAGCTGCACTCCTGCGTTTGTTTTTACCTCCTTATTTTTGATATTTTAAACCAGCATCCCGACCATGTACCAGTATTTACGGATGGCTCTAAACAGGGGGACTCTGTTGGTTGTACTGCTGTTTTCCCCGATCGAGTCGTCAAGTTACGGCTTCCTGCAGCGTTTACCATCTTTGATGCCGAATTGTTTGCGATCTTGCGGGCATTGGAGCAGATGAGATGTGTTCCCAGTCTTAAGTTTCTCATCTGTTCTGACTCCCTGAGTGCCCTTCAGACCATGCAACACTTGTACCCAGCGGATACGGTCGTCCAGAACAACCATGATGCCCTACTCCACCTGCAACGGCAGGGGAAGGAGGTTTCTTTCTGCTGGGGGCCGGGGCACGTGGGTATTGGGGGAAACGAACTGGCGGATGTGGCTGCCAAAGATGCATGTTCCCTCCCTCACGTTGTTGAATGTGCCGTCATCCTCCATGCTGTTACCTCCCTTTTGCGTTTTCGTGTTATGTGTCAATGGGAAGAGGAGTGGCTGGCAGTCGGTGAAAATAAGCTGCGTCTGGTCAAGGCTACAACGCGGCCATTGCGTACGTCCTACCAGTCATGCAGGCGGGATGAGGTTCTTCTCACTCGCCTCCGCATCGGGCACAGTCCCTTAACGCACGGTTTTTTACTCCGGCGGGAGGACCCCCCAATCTGCAGTGCTTGTGGCGTCCAGATTACGGTCCGCCACATTTTACTTGACTGTCCTTTATTCTCTGACCAGAGGGCGGTGGCTTCCTTGCCACCGGATTTGCCCTCTATTTTGCAAGACGACGCAACGACTGTGGTTAAGGTCTTACAGTTTTGTGTCCTGTCCAATTTGTTGCCTCGGATTTTAGGGAGAGGATTTTAATATGCTGCTGGGTGACTGGCTCACCCAGGCTTTAGGTAAGAGGTCCGCCAGTCACGATTACCTACTTGTTTCACTTCGATTTCTGTTCTCTTTTCCTTGTGTTTCCTTTCCTCTTTTAGTGCGTTTCTTCTCCTCTTCTTTTGCCTCTGTATGTGAGGATTTGGAACTGCGTCAGGTCTGTGTCTTTTAGCCGTTCTCCTTGTTCGGGGTCCGTCTTCGTCCCTTCACTGCATGTGTTCCTGTTTCTATGCGTTTGGGCGCTGATGACCACGCTGTTTAGCGCCCGAAAACCTCAAACACACACACACACACACACACGAGTGTAGAATGTATGGGACGAGAAACATAACAAAGAATGCCATCATCAGATTCCGAAGATATCAAAGGTTGGCATTTGCACGAGCTCTCACTTTAAACTCATACATCAAAGATAATAACAATAATATGCAGCACAAATGAAAAGCAGTATTGAGACTCTGCTGTATGAAAACCAACTAGAGCAGGATCCAACTCGTTTGCTAAAGAAACGAAAATATGAATGAGTAAGTTTTGCTAACGGTTTTTCTTTAAATTTGTGCCTCTTGTTAAATAATCTGAAATACACTGCTCTCCATTAGCTGCTAACTGGGGAAGCACAAAGGAACACTTTGTACTCCCAGTAACATTCGGTTCACTGAAACAATGGATATTAGATGTGGGGCAAGGTAATTACCCGAGTGTCAGAGCTCCTGCGGTAACAGGCAGTAGGTTTCCAAAGCATTCCTCCTCTCTTTCATTTTCATTATCTAAAAAAGATTTTCAGCTAGAAGATAAGTTTGAAACTGCTATAAGGTCACAAGCAGATCTTTACAATCGCCTCTGTAGAGACTTCCGCTCCTTAGCCACTTCGACATCTCTGTGTCATTCTACTGCAGGGTCACCAGACACTCCGTTTTTAAGTGATTCTTCTGCTTTTTCTCCCAAATTTTCTTCTTCCCTCAATTTTTATGCACTGGGCACGAATAAGTCTTCATTTCTGTATTTAAGTCTATTACGAATTACATATTATGTAATAAATATAATGTTAAACTTATGTTATTTAAAAATAATATTGTTATATTTTCTTTCGTTAAGAGTTAGCTGGAAATGGTAGCTACGACAGTTGATAGGTCTGATTGAACATACAAATTAGAGTTCTCAGTTCTAAAATTCAGCAGAGAAGGAAAGACTGTTTCTGGTAGCAAAACAAAAGAACTGCTAAATGGGTTGTCTGTTCCGTTCCAGAGAAAATTAAACGAAGGCCTTTACGGCTGTTACAGCATTATACTTTAGTATCTGTAAAACAGGAATGCTTTGAAAGATGATAGCACTTATACATCCCATGCAGCACTTTCTCTACGGGAATGGACTGGGCTCAAAGGTTTTCAAAAGACTGTAGGGCTGCTTCATGTAAGTGAAAATATTAGCATAGATGACCTAGAGTTCAGCAGCAGTCATCGAGATTAAGTTAGCAACATTGTGATCAAAGATGATGTTTATATTGCAAACTGGTTTAAATTCTTTTCTACAGTACGTGAGCAAGGTGTATCAAATTGTGGAGTGAATCATTTTATTTGTGAAGAATTAATTTCGTGGCTCAAGAAAGAGATTTTCAACGGATGAAATCAAGACATAACTCCAGGTTACAGGTATCTATGGAAGCATACCCTACTCAGAAATGTTTAAACTTGCAAAGAGTGGTATTCAGTAATAAAAAAGTGCCGGAGGTTCAGTAAAATACAAATGGAGTCGTTCTTAATCTGATTGACTACATCTTGAAAATGTTAAATATATAGTCCTCCTTTCCTTTAGATGTGTGCTTCTGCTCTATTAACATTTTGCGCATTTTAATGAATATATGGAAGGCCTGGTATAATGTACACTCCTGGAAATGGAAAAAAGAACACATTGACACCGGTGTGTCAGACCCACCATACTTGCTCCGGACACTGCGAGAGGGCTGTACAAGCAATGATCACACGCACGGCACAGCGGACACACCAGGAACCGCGGTGTTGGCCGTCGAATGGCGCTAGCTGCGCAGCATTTGTGCACCGCCGCCGTCAGTGTCAGCCAGTTTGCCGTGGCATACGGAGCTCCATCGCAGTCTTTAACACTGGTAGCATGCCGCGACAGCGTGGACGTGAACCGTATGTGCAGTTGACGGACTTTGAGCGAGGGCGTATAGTGGGTATGCAGGAGGCCGGGTGGACGTACCGCCGAATTGCTCAACACGTGGGGCGTGAGGTCTCCACAGTACATCGATGTTGTCGCCAGTGGTCGGCGGAAGGTGCACGTGCCCGTCGACCTGGGACCGGACCGCAGCGACGCACGGATGCACGCCAAGACCGTAGGATCCTACGCAGTGCCGTAGGGGACCGCACCGCCACTTCCCAGCAAATTAGGGAGACTGTTGCTCCTGGGGTATCGGCGAGGACCATTCGCAACCGTCTCCATGAAGCTGGGCTACGGTCCCGCACATCGTTAGGCCGTCTTCCTTTCACGCCCCAACATCGTGCAGCCCGCCTCCAGAGATGTCGCGACAGGCGTGAATGGAGGGACGAATGGAGACGTGTCGTCTTCAGCGATGAGAGTCGCTTCTGCCTTGGTGCCAATGATGGTCGTATGCGTGTTTGGCGCCGTGCAGGTGAGCGCCACAATCAGCACTGCATACGACCGAGGCACACAGGGCCAACACCCGGCATCATGGTGTGGGGAGCGATCTCCTACGCTGGCCGTACACCACTGGTGATCGTCGAGGGGACACTGAATAGTGCACGGTACATCCAAACCGTCATCTAACCCATCGTTCTACCATTCCTAGACCGGCAAGGGAACTTGCTGTTCCAACAGGACAATGCACGTCCGCATGTATCCCGTGCCACCCAACGTGCTCTAGAAGGTGTAAGTCAACTACCCTGGCCAGCAAGATCTCCGGATCTGTCCGCCATTGAGCATGTTTGGGACTGGATGAAGCGTCGTCTCACGCGGTCTGCACGTCCAGCACGAACGCTGGTCCTACTGAGGCGCCAGGTGGAAATGGCATGGCAAGCCGTTCCACAGGACTATATCCAGCATCTCTACGATCGTCTCCATGGGAGAATAGCAGCCTGCATTGCTGCGAAAGGTGGATATACACTGTACTAGTGCCGACATTGTGCATGCTCTGTTGCCTGTGTCTATGTGCCTGTGGTTCTGTCAGTGTGATCATGTGATGTATCTGACCCCAGAAATGTGTCAATAAAGTTTCCCCTTCCTGGGACAATGAATTCACGGTGTTCTTATTTCAATTTCCAGGAGTGTATAAACGTAACTTAGCTTCGAAAATATTGTTATAAACAAATATGTGGTCATCATTGTGTTCTTTATTTTACAAAATCTGGCATCCATTTATAATGTAACAGTTCTGTCATGAACGGCTATAATGACACCCATCACACCTCATTGCCATTAAGATGTGTATCGTTGAGCTGTTGAAGAGGCTACGAGGACATCCAGCATGTCTCGTGACTAGAAACTTTATGGGACTCTTTCTACTATTCTCTGCAGACGATTAATAACCAAGCGAAGTCAATACTTACAAAAACCCGTCCCACATATCATAAAAGTGCCGAATCAAGCAGTAGTACGTGCACTAGATTGAACTAGCAAAACGATCACAATGACTGAAATAAGTATTTCAGGTTATGTGTTAATACGATTTAGAGATGATGGCAACGTGGTCGATTGCCGAAATATTGTGTCCTATGCACACTCATACCAGGCTGTTCACCCAAGATTTATTTCGTCAAATTTTATCGACATTCAACGCTGTTGAAACCGTAATGTTATCTTTATTCTCTCCTCGTTAGGATTTCTACATAGTACTCTTCAGATTTTCTTCAGCAAAATAAACGGACTCAAACGAGATTTGATGGGAACCGCTCTCAGTTCATAGGAATCACTAGGATTTTCTTTGATTGGTGAATTAATCTTCTCTTGTTTTCCTTTCCAGCTGCAGTGAGTGATTGTGTTTAGTTTTAAAAATGTATTTTTAAGTTATGAATGAGATTAATTCTCTGATAATTTATTGCACTTTGTAGATGAATTATAGGCCAAATCACATTATATTTTGTGGCCGACTCCAGACAGACAACATGGCACAGATTAGAATTAGCAAACATTACATACATTGCTTGGTCTTGGTAAAAAGCGCAGTAGTTTCATAAAGCGTATAAGATACGGCGAAAAATTTATCTCAGATTGTTTTATTCTGAGCTTTAGTGCTACTGACAGAGTCGTATGATCGCTAGCTTCAGTGGTTACGTTGAATGTAACTGAAACAAAAAGATTCATATTTTAATGTTAAGAGTATGGTCACTGTCATTGTGGTTCGAGAAAGAAAGTTTGTCGCATAAACAGCACTTCACCATTTAAACTGTCTAAGTGTTACATACTTTGAAAATTGCTGGCAGATAAAAACTGGTTATCGGACGGGATCGCCTGGAACTATGCTTTTAACGGTAAATTGTTCAACCATAGAGTAGGAGAGTTTTTGTGTAGTTTGGAAGGTAGAGGAGTAGGCACTGGCGGAAATAAATCTGACGGCGGGTTATCAGTCATGCTTGGGCTGCGCATTCGGTAGGAAACTTTCCACGAAAGATAAAGGACTGAGATTTGAGTCCCGGCTCGACGTGGAATTCTAATTGGCCGGGAAGTTTCACATCAGTGCACAAACCACTGCAGGGCAAACATTAATTTTTTATACAGGTTGTTTGACAATTTCACATCAAATTTCACGTAGGGTTGCATAGTTACCAACGTGACACGTACCCTGTGGGCATCCTAAGGTGATGTTGTCTCCTCCTCCTCCTCCTCCATCCTACGGATTGGCGATATTCTAGATGGAACTGAAATTATAGCTTAATATGCTTTATAACATTCTACCCACTGAATGAAAAGAGAAAAATCTTGATGTTCACAACCTTCTTTGATAACATTGTACAAAAGTCGAAATTGCTTTGGAGGCAGTACCCAGATTTTTCCGTCAATCTATTTGGCAATGGTGTAGTGGAAAAGGACTAGCCAATGGTGGCACAAGAGTAAAGCGTTGAATACAAGCATTAACCATAGACCATGCAAATTAACAGTTGTGACGACACTACTGTATGGAATATCTGCATATCTAACAGCATGTACTTCCGAAGGACTAGCTAAGACTGGTATAAGAATAAAACGTTGAAAAGAATCTTCAGACATACACTACACAAATCAACAGTTGTCATGACAATTATCTACATCTACATATACATCCACATATACATAGATACTCCGCAAGCCACCGTAATATGCGTGGCAGAGGACTCATTGTACCACTACTTGTCACTTCCACTCCATTCAACTTGCAAATAGAGCGAGGGAAAACGACTGTCTGGACGCCTCCTTATAAGCCCTAATTTCTCGATCTTATCTTCGTGGTCTTTACGTGCAATGTATGATGACGGCAGTAGAATCGATTCTACAGTGAGCTCCAAATTCCATTCCTCTAAATATTCTCAATAGCGCTTCTCGGAAAGAACGCCGCCTTCCTTCCAGGGATTCCCATTTGAGGTCCCGAAGCATCTCCGTAACACTTACGTGCTGTTAGAACCTACCGGTAATAAATCTAGCCGCCAGCCTCTTAACTGCTCCAATTTCTTAATTTAGTCCGACCTGATATGGATCCCGAACGCCCGAGAAATACTAAAGAATAGGTCGCACCACCATCTCCTTGACAAGTGAACCACTTTTTCCTAAAATTCTCCCAATCGACCTAAGTCGACATTTTGCCTTCCCCAGAAAACTTCTCACATGCTCTTTCCACCTCATATCGCTTTGCAACGTAACGCCTAGATAATTAAACGACTTTACTGGGTCAAGGAGGACACTAGGAACAGTTGTCCGAATATTACAGGTTTCTTCTTCTTACTCATCCGCATTAACTTATAATTTTCCACATTTAGGGTTAGCTACCACTCATCACAATAACTGGATGTTTTGTCTTAAGTCGTCTTGTATCTTCCTACAGTCACTCAACTTAGGCACCTTACATTACACCATAGCGTCATCGGCTAACATCCGTAGATTGCTGTCCACCCTGTCCGCCAAATCATTTATGTACACCGAGAAGAACAGCTGTCCTCTCACACTTCCCTGGGGCTCTCCTGTTCATGTCCTTGTCTCTGGTGAACACTCGCCGTCGGAGAAACATACTGGGTTCTATTATTTAAGAAGTCTTTTAGCCACTGTGGTTGAAGGGCAATGTGCAGAGTCCATAGTTCTAGTTTCAGGAAAGCTTTTGAAGTCTTCGAGACACTTACATATCTGTGAACTTATTCCATATGCTCGTACCTTCGTTAACAGCCTGTGATGGTGCACCGCACCAAATGCTTTCTGGAAATCTAGAAATGTGGAATCTGCCTGTTGCCATTCATCTATAGTTCTCAGTATGTCATGTGAGAAAAGGGTAAGCTGAGTTTCGAACGAGCCATGCTTTATATATCCATGCTGATTCGTGGACCTAAGCGTCTTAGTCTCAAGAAACTTTATAATATTCGAACTGAGAATATGTTCAAGGATTCTGCATCAAACAGAAGTTAGAGAAATTGGTCCGTAATTTTGAGGGTCCCTTTCCTTTTTACTTTTCTGATATACTGGTGTCACCTGTGCGTTTATCATGTCACTTGGGACATTGTGTTGGGTGACAGATTCTCGATAAATGCAAGCTAGTTAAGGGGCCAATGCCGTAAAGTACTCTTTGTAAAATCAAATTGGGACTCCATCCGGACCTGGCGATTTATGTGTTTTCATATCTGTCTGTTGTTTCTCTACGCATATGTATGCATACTTCTACGTCGTCCTTACAGGAGTATGCCCGATGGTGAAACGGCGGTATGCCTGTACGGTTCTCCAATGTGAACGATTTCTTGGACTTGAAATTTAAAACTTCGACTTTCATTTTCCTATCTTCAACTGTAACACCAGATTGGTCAACAAGGGACTATATGCAAGCCTTACAGATTTTACATACGATCAAAATTTTCTCGGCTTCTCTGCCAGATCCTTTTCTAAGTTGTGACTGTGGAAGTTGTATGCATCAAGTATAGATCTCTTCACAGACGCACGAATCTCCACTAACCTTCGCTGATGGTCTTTTTTTGTGTCTCCTTTTGAGCCTAGAGTATAACAGCCTCTGCTTTCTCAGCATGTGCCGAACTTCGTTGTTAGGCTATCGTGGGCCTTTTCCACCCTTTATACACTTACTAGGCACGTAACTCTCCAAACCACGATTTACAACCTGCTTAAAGTTTGCCATAATTCCTCTACATCCATCTTAATGGAAGTAAGTGATACCAATACACTGTCCAAGTGAGATGCTAATAACTGCTAACCTGCTCTGTCTAACAGAAACGCTCTCTTAGCCTTCTTGACTGATTTATTAACTTTCGTAAAAACAGTTGCTATAATGATACCATGATGGCTAATCCCCATTTATATACTCACATTGTCGATAAGATCCTGCTTATTTTTGGCTTGAAGATCTGAAGTATTTCCACTGCGCGTGTGCTGCCGAGCTAGCTCCTCAAGACAGTTTTCAGAAAACGGGTGGGAAATTATTTCGCATGACTGCCTGTCCCTGCAATGAATGCATAGACATCCTAATCTATACTGGACACGTGAATGTGACCTCCAACTAGTATTGCATGATCTGGGTGTTTAGGTGGTATTGACTATAGCCCTTTTTTGAACGACTCTAGAACAGTCCCAGCGGAATCGGGTGGCCAGTAAATACATCCAAGAGTTAACTTAGTTTCAGCTACACCTGTTATACGCGTCCAGATGACTTCACTGTCACACTCAACTTCGACCTCAATGGAGACAATATTTTTATCAACTCCAATGAACGCTCCCCTTCCTGTGGTCTATAATCTGCCTTTCCGATATACGTTCCACGACTTGCTAAGTACCTCAGAGCTTTACACTTCGGGTTTCAGGCAGTTTTCGATCACAATAATAATTTGAGCGTGATGACTTTCCTGGGGGACAGTAAATTCGGGAATTTCATTGCGAATACTTCGACTGAGTACCGGTAAAGTTATGACAATGGAAGAATCTTTATTCTGTTTAACCCTGTTTGATTTCCTTTGCCGTGAAATACTGGTGAATGTTCATCAGAGGACCTCAAACTACCGCCTAGCCTAAAATGACACCCATGTGCACTCCTCTGCTACCCGAGTAACTGCTTCCTTTGTGTGGTGACCCCCTCCCCCCCACCCTACCCAACCAGACTAACGAATCAAGTTGAGACCTAAAAATTACCACACGATAACGCAGCTCTAGAAATCTGCAGCAAAGACCGTCATAGAGTCGACGAAACCTATGGATGAGACCCTCCACTCGGCTCCAAACCAAAAGACCCCGATCAACTCTGGAAACGATGCTGCAAATTGCGATCTCTGCTCGCACCCCGCGCGCGAGGTCAGCAGTCTTCACCATCTCTGGCAGCCGCCTGTACGAACTGAGGATCGCTTACAAACCCATGCGACAGGCGTCGGTGGTGCCGACATGAGCAACAACTTGCAGTGAGCCACAGTAAATCCCCCCTCCCGTCTGCCTGCTCGGACCCTGCTGAAGGAGAAGTCACTCACAGGATAAATGGGCGAGGCCAGGCAGCCACTCTCCACATTGGCCCTCCGCCTCGAGCGACGCGAACGTGTTACTAGCAGCCACTCCCCCTGCTGTGAGGGCGGATCCACCGCGTGGGGGGTGGGGGGTGCCTCGGAAGCAGAGCCCGCGGGCAAAACAAGTGTCACCTAAAGTGTCTCATGCAACACGCCAGATTCCTCGGCACGGTTGCACCCCGAGGCACCAGCCTGAAGATGACGGACCATAGACAAAAGCGCATTCAGCTTTTCGCGAATTGCGGCGATAAAAACAGATATGACGAGTTGAATTCCTAGCGCAAAGAGGAAAAATAAAAAGTGCGAGCTTTGATAAACCACAACCATACAAGAAACGTTGCATCACCGTGGGTGGTATGGTTTAAAAACTATTGCAAGAAAAATTACATTAAAATCACGAAACGTGATAATACTTACATACAGAAACAATCTAAACAATTTGAATGTGTATCATATCACAACATACAAAAAGTCTTCTAATTTGGTGAACACATCACAAAGTGCAACTACAGTGCATGAACGAAAGGAAGTATTTTTCCGGATGATTGTGCCACACCAATGTTCTGTTGGTAGTCACAATTGGGACCACCTTTCTATTGCTTGTGACATTGTATCAATGACTTATAGTGCAGATATACTTCAAAAGCCAGTAGTTAAATTTAACAGGACATGTCTGAAAGTTGGCTTGAAAATCTGGTAAGACTAATATAATGAATTATGAACTATACATAAGAAACGTCATTGAATTACTTAATGATTTTTTGGCACTTTATGTAATTCGAAATACAGAAAGAAATTAAGAGAAGTGTACAGAAATTACCTTTAATCTGTTGTTGAAGAAATGATTCCATTTTGTTTGAAATAACAGTTATCAATTAGTGTACTAACAGGTTTGTCGTACCTCAGGAAACATTGTCTGTTAACTTTAAAACTCTTGAGAAATGGTTAGTCCACGTTCACTGAAGAGCGGGATATCATGAATTGCCCGAAGGGACTGAAAGACTGTAAATACCATGCAGCGGAATTGGATGGAACATGTGGCCATATTAACCCATGCATTGCCAGATATAACAGAAGAGTGAATCTGATTACCCACCTGAAATTTGCTAGAAAACGATGGAATCATATATTAGCAGCATGGTTGCGTATACCTGGGGAATAAATGCATACAAATGCCTATAAGTAGCCCTTACCGAACCATCCATATCGAACGGATGATAATAATGACATACGTTAGTCGAAAAAATGCAATAGGAAAGGCAAAAGGTAATTATAATGGCGCACAATGTATATCACGTGAGCAAAACAGAGATTTCCCAGAGGAACAGTAACTGTTGTGGATCTGTAGATGAGCTACATTTTCTTTCGGTAGACCATCAAATATCTTACGTAACACCAAAATTGGCATATGACGATCTTCAGGAGCACTACACCTGTGATACCATTAGTTACACAAATAGTGACAACAGCATTAGTAATTGGTAAGGAAATAATTAACGAGGTATGTGAATCGTCATGGTTCACTTCAAATATGTTTGACTTCATTATTTTACACAGGACCAATTAAATAACAGAATTCAGTTCTTGAACAACCATCTTCAGGTCATAGGCTCTAATACATTGTCATTAAGTTTCTACGACATTAGCGTTAAGACTATATCTTAGGGTATTAACTTTATCAGTCTTCTTCTTCTTCGAGCCTCGCTACCAGATGATTATATCACTCTTGCATCATGAATTCTGTTGTGAAATATAAATATTCTTAAAGACATTTACGACTTTATTTTGGTAGATGGGTGCATTATACTTCATTTTCGTAGAAAGAAATGATTTATATAACTTTTCTTTGCAAATTAGTTGGAAGTACGGTAGTCAGTTTGGTGGGGCAACATCTCGCGCTACAGGCGCGTTATCGTTTTCACATTTTAACATTTGTAAGTCGAAGCTGCTATCTGTGCTTTTAACAAAGCCTGATTGAGATTATTATCGCGAAAACTATTTCTTTGCATTAACAGTTAACAATGACACAGTCTTGTGTCACCATGATTGCGGCGTTCCATAGCCGACTTCTAGTCTACAGTAAAACTAGCAAGAGTAAAGAAATCATCTCTTACAGAATCGTTTTATGCCACAAGAACAGTTGCAGTTCAACACCCTGTCAGAAACGTTAATCGCCACATGTTTTATTTTCTTCTTTGCAGTCAGGTGTGTTCTTCCTTCGTTAACAATTTACTTTTTTATTTGCATTCAAATTTGGGAAGTGAAACAATACAGTACATCATGAAGCACTAAACTGTCCTTAAACAATAAGAATGCGTTGAATACAGTGAAGTTTCAAGATTCTTCCGTAAATTAGACCAATAGATATAAATTTATAGTAAATGTAATAAAATTATTAAGTAAACTGATATTTCTGTTTCATAAAAGGAAAAATAACTGATCCCAGATTGATATGGCGAGCTATTTGAATCTGTAGCTATCTACAACTTAACTCTCTAATCTGAAGCATTTTCTATCTACCTCCTTCTGTTGGCGTGAATAAACCTGGAGATAGTTAGAAATTAATACAAAACGCCACGCGCACCACCCTCGGAAGTTTTATTTGGATTCCGTCACAGACAAAACGAAGGTGGGATTAGTTAACTTGTCTCCTGAAAGTACTGATGAGAAATGTTGTATGAAGGTAACTTTCTGTCTGACTGGCTTTTAACTGCGTATTGCTGAAATCTCGGAATTCATAGCATAGACAGCTACTTTTACCGATCAACTTTGATATCACGAATAACACTGGTTAGCGGTCCGGATGTTCCTTCTGAAAACAGCAATAAAACACCCGAAATATGTACATCGAGATATACATCAACGGATGGCAAAAGAATCCGAATATGCGTAATAAGCAACTCATTCCACTCAAACACGCAGAAACAACGTAAAAGGTCATACTTCCAGAGCAAAGTCTTCTTTTCCTTTTTATTTCTATAAAAAGAGCGCTATTTATGTAGTTTTATCTACGTCTTTAAGGCAAGATATTTTTGTCTTTCATTCCATACACGAGTACATTATTTTTACTCGTAAATAACAGTACAGTTCTGCGTTGAATCTCAGTACAGAAGTGAGGGCAACAAACAGAGTGGCAAATGTGACGTGGACGTAATTAAATTTCGTAAAGTAACGTACTATCGAAACAAAGTGTTCACAAATAACTCTATAGGCCGAGAACTGATTTTGGTGCACAGTTAATACTCTAAATTCTATGGAAACGTATATGTATTAACATTATTCTAGAGATGTCAAATACAGAAGAATAGTGAACTGACTCTTACTTATATCTACAGTGAGAGATTAGAAGAAACCAAAAATACGTGCTACTGTGATCTTCAAGGCACATGTAGTGTTTCCTCGCTACGAACTATGACAATCACCACTACTTCTACTGCATACGTGACTGATTTTACTAAAGCAAATGTAAGGTACGGCTATTGCCTCAAAGATACATTGTACGAGCCCTGGTTGGCGAATCATGTTTTGACGTGGCAGCTGTATGCACTTCTTTATCGAAACTTCAGTTTCAAACAGCAGGCCAACGTCGACGTTAAGTACAGGCCGGGTGACCAAACATAATCATTTGTGCCTAGATTAAAATCACATATTGACAGCATCAAGTATGATGCAATGACGTACCCGATTTATACATTAGGAGAAATGTCAGGGCTCATTACAATGCCGTAATGAAGGCTGTCAGATTATTTAGTCGATTCTGTCTGACATGGATATTCGTCTAACCACAGTATCCCGAATGTATGAATCAGGTACTTTTCTGGATTTTGTAATTTTAGTGCAGGTCATGTATAAAGTTGATCTAGAAGCTTGACTTGCAATTAACGTCGTTTTTTATCGCTGAATATGGTCCGTCCTTTGATCGAAAATGGTGGTTTTGATAAAGACGTGATAAGCAGATATTGTGTCATATCACATGGTTTCAAAAATATACGATAGCTGTAAATCATAACCACCTTAAAATAACGAAGGAACTGTCATCGCCGATGCCTGTCTGGTATGAGGAGGAGAGCTGGTGGTGTACAACTTACTATTCCTAGGCTTTGTGCTAATTTCCTGCGTCACATACTAAATATCTCCCAAGTGACTTTAAGAGTGAGGGTGATCCGTCAATCGTGTGGGGACGTTACTTTCGGCGGTCCTATTTGTCAGGTTAGAGTGAAGTAGGCTACGTTTCGACACAGTGATTACTCCGTCTCCCCTTTCTATCTTAAACGTCATATGCACTCATCGTACTTACCTGATGTGAACGGATCCCCGTAGGACATGACTCCCAACCTCCTCTGACAGGAAAGGAAATCGCGTTGAGAAAAAAATTACTCATCAGTTGCGTATCACGTCAGTGAAATTATTTTTTTCTACAGGTACTGAACGTCATGAAAGCAATCGCACCACTTACTAGAAAATACAGCGTTATTTCAACATTTTGGTGCAGAAGTTACCTATATTAACGATATAGCATGTCAATAAATTTGTCTCCGTTTAGGGCCGCCCAAACTGTTGGAAACCGAGAGCTGAGACTTAAATTTTACGTTCTTACATACATCCACGTTTCAGGGGCTACTGCGTAGTGTGCGAGGGGTGGTACAATAGACACAAAAATAATTTTTGATCATTCTTTCTCTAATGTAAAATACTGTGTGGGAAGACATAGCTGGTACTACTCCGTAAACTAACAGGATTTGCCAAAATAGTGCTTTTGTAGTTACAATACGAAGCATACGGAGGAGGAGATCGTATGTATCTTGATGCACTGGAACGTAAAAACGCCCGGCAATTTAAGTCTGTTGTGCAGTTCTGTGACCCCTTCAGTTTGATTATATACAACTATGACAAAGCGCCCAGTGCTTCATTAAAATGTTCCTCTTTTCATCAGATACTCCTAGTAAAGTTCCCGAAGCGGGAAAAAAAGTCCGGTCTAACTAGTATTTACAAGTGACATTCCGCTCGAGTGCGTCTCTCCTCCGTACTATTTTGGAGATAAATTTTAGCGCATTATGTTCCTTCCGCACTACGAAGCCTGTTATTGTTTCATCTTAAATCCCAATACACAGTCACTCCCACATATTTGACGGCACGGACTGATTTTAGCAACAGGTGGCCCATCGTTTTTATATTGATGGTTAGAAGTAATCTTTTTCCCCTCCTACAGGCTGTTTTTAAAGTCTCCTGTGCATAATTCAATCGTTAACTCACAGAACAAGATAAAACGTTGTCCGCCAGGTCATTTATACGCATCGCGAACAATTATTGCTCTATCACACTCTCTCTAGATACGCTGAACCCTACTTTAGCATATCGCTGTTTTCATTAGTAACGAAGGACTTCTTCTATTAGGATGAAGTCTTCAATGCAGTTGCACGTTGCATAATCATATTGGACGCTCCATAGTTCTTTATACGTACGGTGCATTGTTCCTAGAACAGGGGCCTCATTTCTCTGCACAACTTTTGTACAATATACAATTTCGTGAAAAACTTAAGGACGAAATTAACTTTCGCATGATGTATCAGTACTAAGTAACAGAGCTCTGTTAAACTTCCGCCCTACGTAGAAACAAATGCTGAAAGAGATACGCCATGAAGCGAACGCAAATGATACTTTTATCGTAAGGCAGTAATAACGCTGAAGTCACTGCGATTTATGATGCTCCCCTGGAGTTTACAAAACATGGAACATGATTTTTAATGTGGTGTGTTGTCATAACGTACGGTGATGCATGTTCTGCAACGTGCTTCCACGTTGAACACAAGGCTGGCAAGGTGCTCTTGTGGTAGGGTGTTCCATTGAGCCACCAGCGCGGAGTGGTTGCATGGTCCTATATCAATAGAAAGAGAACTGCATCTCTTTGAGACATTGGTACGTTGCGTTTCATCACATCATTCTGAGTAATGAAAGAGTTCCTGTTAGTACATATGGAGTAAGTGACAGTCAAAATATTTCGATAGGTTTACAACTGGTATGTGAATAAAAATTAATTGAAAAAAAACGTTTCTGTATTTAATTCTACTGACCCACTGGTAAACTGAAAGTTATATTTATTTATTTCTGTTTCTGTGAAGTGAGACAGTGCTCGGAGCATGATCTAGTCGTTACTCAAATAACTATCATGTAGTATATTTTATTTCCACGTATGTGATTAGTCGACTCCATGAAACGTGCGACACAGATAATCCTCTCTGCACGTCTAGTGGATGATTACTTGGGATTGTGGGTCACAAGAAGAGGTAATCCTTTTCTAATTACAGGAACTCTGCAGCATCCATTTGGATGTAAATTTACTTTTGCTGTAGATTTACACTCCGCAACAGAGAAATAGCTCTGCGTTGTGGAACTGACGCTTTCCTCATAACGCACATTTCCTTTGTCTTCCTAGGCACCTTGGCTTTGGGCCTAGTGGTAAAATTTTTTGTGGTGTATAATTCTCAATTTTTTATGAAAATTTAATTACCTTCTGCCATACTTTTATTTTAATACTAGGTTTTCCTGAACTGCATAAGAGTCATTTCAAAAACTAGGTTTTCTGAACTACATAAGAGTCATTTTTAATTCTAGGGGCCGGACGGAGTGGCCGAGCGGTTCTAGGCACTACAGTCTAGAACCGCGCTACCGCTATGGTTGCAGGTTCGAATGCTGCCTCGGGCATGGATGTGTGTGATCTCCTTAGGTTTGTTAGGTTTAAGTAGTTCTAAGTTCTAGAGGACTGATGACCATAGATTTTAAGTCCCATAGTGCTCAGAGCCATTTGAACCATTTAATACTAGATTTTCCTGAACTGTGTAGGGGCCATGTGCTATGACGGCCTTGCATCCTGGACGATAGGACGATAATTTTAGTTTTGTGGGTGGTGTATTCAATGTAAGTGTGTCACAGAAGGCACGAAATTGATGAGGTGGGGAAGGAGAGAGGTAATAGCTGATTACCTTCTTCTTGCAATTATATTCGTATTTACGACTCTGTTCAACTTAAAGGATCAGTGGCATGTAACACTTAACGAAGGATTCATTTTTTAAATTTGATATATTTTGTCAAAAATATTTATCACGAAGTCATAATTTCTTAAGAAAAGTGCTGGAAAGAACGTGGCACCCTCAGGATAAAGGTCATTCTTTTCACAAGTGAGGTTTGCAGGTAGTTCATCATTGTAGATATATATGATAAGTACAGACCAAACGAAACACACATGATACTGTACAACTACGTAACAAAAGTCATGGAGTAACGATATGCACAAATGCATGTCGGAAAAGTATCGCGTACACGGGGTATAAAAGGGCACTACATCGGCGGACCTGTCTACATCTATCTACATCCACATCCATACTCCGCAAGCCACCTGACGGTGTGTGGCGGAGGGTACCTTCAGTACCTCTATCGGTTCTCCCTTCTATTCCAGTCTCGTATTGTTCGTGGAAAGAAGGATTGTCGGTATGCCTCTGTGTGGGCTCTAATCTCTCTGATTTTATCCTCATGGATACGCAGGTGATAACTAAAAAGTTTTCGACACGATTGCGGCAATACGACAGTAATTAACAGACTTTGAACGCGGCATCGTCGTTGGAGGTAAACGCATGGGACATTCCATTTCCTGTATCGGTAGGGAACTCAGTATTCCGAGATCCACAGCGTCAAGAGTGTACCGAGAATACCAAATTTCAGGCACTACCTCTCACCATGAACGACGTAATGGCCAATGGCCTTCACCTATCGTGAGAGCAGTGGCGTTTTTGTAGATTCGTCAGTGGTGACAGAAAAGTAACACTGCATGACGTAATGATAAAAATCAATGAGGGACGAATGCCGAATATCTTCGTTGGGAAGTACGGCGTTAATGGGATATGGCAGTAGACGACTGACGCGAGAGCCTTTGGTAACAGCACATCAACACCTACAGCGCCCCTTCTGGGCTCTTAACAATATCGGTTGCATCTTAGACGACCGGGAAAGCGTAGTGTGGTCGAATGAGCCTCGATTTCAGTTGGTAAAAGCTGATGGTAGGGTTCGAGTGTGGCGCAGACCCACGAAGCGATGGAACTAAGTTGCCAGTAAGACCCCGAGAAAAGTGCGAAGCTGCGGCTGTCTGCAAATGGCTATGTTCCGATAGTTGGAGACCATTTGCAGCTCATGGACTTAATGCTCCCAAAAAATGATGGAATATTTATGAATGACAATGTGCCGTGTGACCAGGCCATAGTAGTTCCCAGTTTGTTTGGAGAACATTCTCGACAGTTCGAGTGAATTATTTGGCTACCGATATCGCAAAACATGAATCCCGTCAAGTATTTATGGGACATAATCGAGAGGTCATTTTGTGTACAAGATTCATCACGGGGAACAGTTTCGCACATAGGAGAGCTATAGAGGCAGAATGGCTCAATATTTCTACAGGGGGCTTCCAACGACTTCTTGTATCAATACGACGGCGAGCTTCTGTACTGCGCCGGGAAAAAGTAGGTCCAACACGATATAAAGAGGTATCCCAAGATTATTGGCACCCAGAAATAAGGGCTCTCCAAACGGTCGAATCAACGCACAGCATATCCCCCGCTCCCCCTCCCTTGGGGCATCGCAGGTGTGTACTCTCGCGTGCAAATGATCGTAAAACTGCGGAATGACATCCTGCGATAGACTATCCCAGGTATATTTATTTCTCCTTCTATCGCCAATCGGCAATGGGTGTTACAGGCCCTAGAGAACGATTACGTTCCTGACTCACCATATCTCTTACGTGTTCGATCGGCGAGACCTGTGGTGCACAAGGAGCACTTAGCGTCGTAGCAGCCACATGGAGACATGCACAGTCCTGCCGAGAGAGCAAATCAACTTCCCGTCGAAGAAACAACAGCGGACTGCTTCATGTAGCGGGTAAAGGCTACTTTACCCTTTAGAAACATTAAATGTGACTGCTAGTTGTAGCTGATGCCCCCATCCCCCATTACACACCCTCACGATGAAGACTGAGGACTTTAAAGGGCCCGGCCCGAGTGGCCGAGCGGTTCTCGGAGCTTCAGTCTGGAGCCCCGCAACCGCTGCGGTAGCAGGTTCGAATCCTGCCTCCGGTATGGATGTGTGTGATGTCCTTAGGTTAGTTAGGTTTAAGTAGTTCTAAGTTCTAGGGGACTGATGACCTCAGATGTTAAGTCCCATAGTGCTCAGAGCCATTTGAACTTTAATGGGACCTGAGTGTACGTCCGTGACTCGCATACAAACAGAACTCATTCACATCACCAATACAACTGAGAGCGTTATGCCTCCCCACGACACCACTGTAGCCACGCTTGGCGCTGTCGTGGTGTCAGTGGCCATAGTTACGCCCTATCTTATTTCTGCTGCAAGCATACGGTTTTCAATGGCCCAGGTGCAATATTCACCCACATTCTTTCCATGATTGATGTTCAATCGGCTCCTGCTGCTCGCACAGTGCACCGGTCCTGGAGCGTACCTGTTCTCCGCAGATGTCCAGAACCTGGTCTGCCGGTGCAGGATTGAGCTACAAACCACTGCTGAAATCAGAGACACACCACCGTCACAATGTGCCAAACATATGCGGAAATCCATCGAGACACCCATCCAGCTTCCTGCAGGACCTCAAGGTGACATCGCTCAAATTAATGAGGCCGTTCAGACAAGAGAACATATTCGTTAATGAGGCATGATTGTACGCTATAATGAATGTTGGAATCACTGTTCAGCTCTGAACTGAGCACGGGTCCTCGAATGTTAGAACACAAAGAAGACAAATGATCAAAAGCCCAACGTTAATCGTATGGGAGAAGGAGATATTTGCGAAGGGAAGTGGTCTAGATGCAGCACGAAGCAGAGAACTGTGAAATGCTATTCGCACGCTTCCTTCAAGATAATGATAAAGAAAGAATAAAACTATTTTCTGTGAACAGTGCGCGACTTCTCGTAGCTCAGGAATTCATAAGGACTTTTTGGGAGAAAGAGAATCCACATTTTAAAGAAAAAAATCGAATACAATCCATCTCGTGTTATTACAGGGCTATTACAAATGATTGAAGCGATTTCATAAATTCACTGTAGCTCCATTCATTGACATATGGTCACGACACACTACAGATACGTAGAAAAACTCATAAAGTTTTGTTCGGCTGAAGCCGCACTTCAGGTTTCTGCCGCCAGAGCGCTCGAGAGCGCAGTGAGCAAAATGGCGACAGGAGCCGAGAAAGCGTATGTCGTGCTTGAAATGCACTCACATCAGTCAGTCATAACAGTGCAACGACACTTCAGGACGAAGTTCAACAATGATCCACCAACTCCTAACTCCATTCGGCGATGGTATGCGCAGTAGCTTCTGGATGCCTCTCTAAGGGGAAATCAACGGGTCGGCCTGTAGTGAGCGAAGAAACGGTTGAACACGTGCGGGCAAGTTTCACGCGTAGCCCGCGGAAGTCGACCAATAAAGCAAGCAGGGGGCTAAACGTACCACAGCCGACGGTTTGGAAAATCTTGCGGAAAAGGCTAAAGCAGAAGCCTTACCGTTTACAATTGCTACCAGCCCTGACACCCGATGATAAAGTCAAACGCTTTGATTTTCGGCGCGGATGCAACAGCTCAGGGAAGAGGATGCGTTCAGTGCGAAACTTGTTTTCAGTGATGAAGCAACATTTTTTCTTAATGGTGAAGTGAACAGACACAATGTGCGAATCTGGGCGGTAGAGAATCCTCACGCATTCGTGCAGCAAATTCGCAATTCACCAAAAGTTAACGTGTTTTGTGCAATCTCACGGTTTAAAGTTTACGGCCCCTTTTTTTCTGCGCAGAAAACGTTACAGGACACGTGTATCTGGACATGGTGGAAAATGTAACATTATGTGATTGCCTTATCATTTTAAATCATTCACTAATCGAGCAGTCGCTCGGCAACAGCTGCAGTTAGCAAATAATGTTGCGAGAATGTAAAAGGTGAACGACCTGTGACGTAACTTGTTTATTGTCGAAGCGCCGTCAGAGATGCAGTGAGTTATTGACTTTGAAAACCGCGGCGCGAAAAACGGACAGAAGAAGAACACTTTTACACATTTTTTTTTTTTTTTATGTACGAGATATTCTCGATGAACAGTTACTCATTCTTCTCTTGTCTCTTGTAACTTGTGTCGGACGCGCATGTCTTGCCGCCGTATTATTATCGTTAAAAATAATATTGTTTCAGTGTAAAGTAAATGTGTAATACTGAAAGAGCCTAGCAGTAGATTTATTGTGTGACGTGTATGTGAAAACGTCAAAGGAATTGTTTTCATTACGAGAAGTGCCAGTCAAAACGGCATCCATGTTAAATCCTTCGTTGCAGTGTACGTTTGTCTATTAATTGCCATAAATTCAGAGTTAAATGGAACTGGTGTATGGACTATTTATTTAATATAGAAGCTACGTCTCACTCCTT
Source organism: Schistocerca cancellata (assembly GCF_023864275.1). Taxonomy (NCBI): domain Eukaryota; kingdom Metazoa; phylum Arthropoda; class Insecta; order Orthoptera; family Acrididae; genus Schistocerca; species Schistocerca cancellata. Next base: position 182,623,481 of record NC_064628.1, on the reverse strand, counting down.
CATGAAGTTATTTAATTTTCTTTATGTTTCTGCCAAATAGAGAGTTCACAGTCACGAATTCTTTCGTCGAGTTCGGACGGAAGTTGCATGCGGCGAAATATTTTCTCCGCGCCATATTCTACTGGTAAATGCATGATAACCAAGGTCCCTTAGGAAATTCATGTTGAGCTATCCCAAAATAATTATATTGTGAATAGGCATTTTCTCTCCTCTGCAATGCAACTTCCGACTGATCAGACGATCAAACAAGAAACAGCCGCACACGGTCGGCGTTCGCAAACATGTTTCCACCGCTGATTATAGCTATATGTTACAGCACAAAAGTAAACATATTGTTATAATTAGCGACTACGAACGGGGACATTTTTAACTGTATGTTTATGTATACACATTACGTAAACATGTCGTTATAAAAATTGGCTCATGCCACAACTGGAGACCGACAGCGCCGACTTCATCTTTCAACAGGATGGTGCTCCACCGCACTTCCATCATGATGTTCGGCATTTCTTAAACAGGAGATTGAAAAACCGATGGATCGGTCGTGGTGGAGATCATGATCAGCAATTCATGTCATGGCCTCCACGCTCTCCCGACTTAACCCCATGCGATTTCTTTCTGTGGGGTTATGTGAAAGATTCCTCTACCAAGAAACGTGCCAGAACTGCGAGCTCGCATCAACGATGCTTTCAAACTCATTGATGGGGACATGGTGCGCCGAGTGTGGGAGGAACTTGATTATCGGCTTGATGTCTGCCGAATCACTAAAGGGGCACATATCGAAAATTTGTGAATGCCTAAAAAAACTTTTTGAGTTTTTGAATGTGTGTGCAAAGCATTGTGAAAATATCTCAAATAATAAAGTTATTGTAGAACTGTGAAATCGCTTCAATCATTTGTAATAACCCTGTATGTAGGCAAGACTTGCTTGATTGTCCTGTGAGCCTGAATGCCTATCTTGATTTGGTTATCAAATAACAGCTTCAAGAATTGAGGGCTACAGGCATAACTGAGATTATGTTCCCCGACATTTTTCTGTGAGTGTACGCAAATGGCTAAATAATCTCTTTGTTTTATGAGGTTCTCTATACCTTCCGGCACCACTGACATGGCCTCCATCCAACCCTCACCGTACCACAGTGGACTATAAACTACGGGGCAAAAGAAAAGAAGACTTTCTTAAACAAGAATGAAGATAATCAAAAATAGTGTTAACACGGAATTTGAAAGGATCATCCTTGGAACGCTGCAGGGGATGCTCAACATTTGCATCGAACATGGAAGAGTGCAACTGGCGTTGTTGATCAGTGAATAAAGAACCTTTGTAAAGGAGTGCTTCACAGCAACACATTTTCGATGAACGAACTGCGCTTAGTCACACGTGGATGTAGAGTAAAAGGTAACAGATACAGTTCAACTAAAATATTCATTTCGCTCTGAAGAAGTGGTCGCACTTAAAGATGGACTGGCCGCCGGGGACCACTGCCGAGGTCAAAGCACCAGCGGACACTTGAGCAGAGCACATTCACTGGTATTACAAACAAGTTGATTTGCTGTTGGCTCACAGCCTTGTGGAGGAATCAGAAATTAAGAAAAACACTTCAAGCAATCCTTAACAGTGTACAGTCCACTAGCAGCCAGCAGTAAGCGCTGGCAAGCGACCTGCTACTAGCTGCCACATCGAACTGTTGGATCATGCAGGAAGGCTGGTAGGTGTGGCTAAGCAGCGTCAATTGTCTGTTCCGTGCGAATTTAAATTGAGCCATCGGATACAATGATTTTGCAAGAAAAAAAATCCATTTTCGGAGCCGGTGATTGATTTATTGTAAAACACCATTATTTTTTTCATTTCGAATCAGTCAGTATTTTCTTACACAATCATGACCAGTTTTGGCCTTCAAAAACCATCTTCTGACGCTAAAACAGGGAAAAAAATCTGTAATTAAGACCTGATACAGGTGCAATTATTTTCCCTAGCTCTACTTGTGGGCTTAATAAAGTACTATCACAATGCTTACGGTTCTTACCTACGGGCGCCATTTGATGAACAAGTGTTCATATGTCTTAAATGGGAGAATTATGTGCATACAGCCAAGTGTTCTTCTCCTTCCCTACTTTTTGCAACTGACGTATCGTAAGACTTGCAAAATAAGACAATTATTACAATAATGACATTTTAGTCACTTATTCATCAAATACGAAACTGAATACAACTCGTTAAAACAGTAAAATCTAGTGCAGCAAAGAAAGAACGTGGCAATCTCTACCTGGTAATTTTTGGTGCCCAGTTGCACTGCCCTTCGGGTTGTTTACGCCACTGAACATAAGAGTAGGAGAGAGGCCACTGAATTTACGACCAGGGCAGATCCTTGTGCCAGCTAGCTGGCATTCTTCTTCCGGCTGCGAGTTGTTCATGTTAACTACGTAGATGTATGCATGCAGGAAACAGCGACTAACTCAGCTAAGTAAATCACGGCAAACATTAAAACACGCATTAGTTGCAAATTCATTTCGTTCATCGATGAATTTATCAGGCTCTTTGAGTTACGTGACGTAAATCTCCAGTTCTTCTAAAATGTCTAACCATGTACTTTTTTAGCATTATGTAAAATTTTTAATTATTTGTCCTTTATTTTGCATTAGTAGATCTAATGCTCTTCTAGTGCTCTTCTAGTGCATCTCAGCCCAAACGACCTGCTTGTCTGGGGTGGCTGCTATACCTTTTAGTACAATCACGGCATGAACACTGGTCATTGCCGTTGATGAGGAGGCTAGCCGTCCTCAGTGATACAGGTAACCGTACCGTAGGTGCAACAACAACCGGGGGGTATGTGTTGAGAGGCCAGAGAAACGTATAGGCCCTGAAGAGGGACAGCAGCCTTTTCAGTAGTTGCAGGGATAACCGTCTGAGTGACTGACTGATTTGGTATTGTAAAACCAACCAAAACGACCTTCGTATGCCGGTCTTGGGAATGGCTGAAAGCAAGGCAAAACTACAGTCGTAGTTTTTGTAAAGGACATGCATCTCTATAGTGTGTTTAAATGATGATGGCCTCCTCCTGGGTAAAATATTTCAGAGGTAAAATAGTCTTCAATTCGGATTTCCGGGTGGAGGCTATTCAGGAGGATATCGCTATCAGGAGAAACAAAAATTGTGTTCCAAGGATCGGAGCCTGGAATGTCAGATCCTTTAATAGAGGAGGTAGGTCAGAAAGTAAAAAAGATAAATGGCTAGATTAAATTTAGATATAGTAGGAGTTAGTGATGTTCAGTGCCAGGAGTGAGAGGACTTCTGGCCAGTTGAAAACAGGATAATAAATACAAAATGAAATAGAGGTAATGCAAGTGTAGATTTTATAATGAATAAAAAGTAGGAACGCGGATAAACTGCTATGGACATTATTGTGAACGCATTATTGTAGCCAAGGTAGACACAAAGCTCACATCCACCACAATAGTACAAGTTTATATGCCAACTAGCTCTGCAGATGATGAAGAGATTGAAGAAATGTATGATGAGATAAAAGAAATTATGCAGATAGTTAAGGGAGACGGAAATTTAATTGAGATTGCGCACAGAGCATAATTTAATCATCGACTTGGCCTAAGAGACATGAAGAAAAGGTGTATACATGAAAGAGACTGGCGACACCGAAAGGTTTCAGATTGATTATATCATTGTGCGACAGAGATTTTGGAACAGGATTTTAAACTGCAAGACTTTTCCAGGGACAGATGTGGATATTCACCGCAATTTATTGGTAATGATTCTAGGTGAAACCCTAAGAAATTGCTAAAAGACCGGATATTAAGGAGATGGGACCTGGAGAGGTTGATAGACTCAGAGGTTGTTGAAAGTATCAGAGGAGGCATTAGGCAACAGTTGAGAAGTAAAGAGGAAACGAATGCGGTAGAAGAAGAATGGGTAGCTTCTAGAGATGAAATAGTGAAGGAAATAGAAGATCAGGTAGGTAAAAAGAAGAGGGCTAGTAGAAATCCTTGGGTAACACTAGAATATTGAATTTAATGGATGAAAAGATAAAATACAGGGTGTTCTAAAAAGTATTGAATACTTTGAGAGATCGTAGTACTCATCTAAACAAGAAAAATATGTCCAGTAAACATGGGTTCTCAAATTCGTACTTTCTGTGATAAACACGTGCCGACCGCGGTGGCCGAGCGGTTCTAGGCGCTACAGTTTGGACCAGCACGACCGCTACGGTCGCAGGTTCGAATCCTGCCTTGGGCATGGATGTGTGTGATGTCCTTAGGTGAGTTAGGTTTAAGTAGTTCTAAGTTCTAGGGGACTGGGGACTGATGACCTCAGATATTAAGTCCCATAGTGCTCAGAGCCATTTGAGCCATTTTCTGATAAACACGTGTTTACAAGAGTCGTTAAATACGGCGTCCATTCATGTCAACTCATTCCTTAGCCGTCCAGCGTAAGCAATGATGCATCCTCTAAAGTATACACGGTTGCTGTTGTACCAGTTGTGCACGCATTGAAGATGTGACCCTGTCATGCCCGCATGTTGTTGATTGGTGTGGCGTAGACCAATTCCTTCAAGCGTCTCAATAACCAGAAGTAGAAGGGATTGAGGTCTGAGCAACGAGCAGGCTAAGGTGTGGGGCCACCAGACCAATTCCGCGATCCTGAAATGTATGCGTCGGATGTTCGCGCACACTGTGACGGAATTGTGCTGGTGCACCGTCATGCATGTACCACATTTGTATTCGTTGATGTAATGACACAGCCTACTACAAGGTATGCAATACATTAATGAGAAAGTTCACATAATGCATCCCAATTAACCTTTGTGGTAGTACGTTTGGCCCCATTAGTTGATCATCAAGTATGCCTAACCATACGTTGATTGAGAATCGGTATTGATGTATACTTTCCTGAATTGCTTGGAGATTTACATCTGCCCATAGAGGCTGGTTATGTAAATTCTCAACACCATCTGTTGTGAACCTGCCTCATCGGTAAAATAATATGCGGCACACTTCTGCTACAGCCTTTAACAGAAACGCCGTCTCCCATGATGACTTGTAGCCTCACGGCCTGAACGCACTGTAGATGATACGAGTACAGCAATTTTCGTGTGGTACCCCCATACAAAAATGAGAGACACGCCTTCTGCCGTTGCTAATCGTCACACACTGGCCCCAGAGGTTTCTTCCACTGAAGCTACCATATGCTCCTCCATGACGGGCATGCGGACTTTGTGGGGCCTTCCACTGTCAGTCTTCCGATGTGCAAGGATACCCATGTCCTTCAGATGACGGAGAAGACTGCCAAATAGCTTATCAGGGGCACTCTACGCTGTGGATATCTTTCAGCGCAGAGGGCAAGTGTTCGCAGGCTACGTCGATTTGCAAACCATAGCAGAATATAATACCCTCCATTTTACTTGTCGAATAGTAGGCTTGCATTGCTAGCAAGAGAAGGAAGAGAGAAAATGTAAAAGTACTTCACCATTTGCACGTAGAAAGAGCGCAATCACATAAGCACGTCTGTGAATGCGCGTTTGGAAGAAGGTAAAACACGTTGACACGCACACAAACACGACGAAAGTGAACGTAGCCAACAATACGACTAGAACCACACGTCTGACTGTAGACCACGTAACGGTTGGTAGAGTACTGTGAGTAAGAAAAAATGTTCAAATGTGTGTGAAATCATATGGGACTTAACTGCTAAGGTCATCAGTCTCTAAACTTACACACTACTTAACCTAAATTATCCTACCGACAAACAGACACACCCATGCCCGAGGGAGGACTCGAACCTCCGCCGGGACCAGCCGCACAGACCACGACTGCAGCGGCCTAGACCGCTTGGCTAATCCCGCGCGGCTGTGAGTAAGACATCACAATAAGCTGCCGTCACATTTGACGGAGCGCCAATACAACGACTATGTTAATATTTGCAAGCAAAGGTCCCGCAGTCATTACTACAAACACGTTTCTTGTCTTCAAAGTATGCGTTTCCGGACCAAGGTTTATTAGAGTTTTTTTCTTGTTTCGATGAGTGCTACCACCTCTCAATGTATTGGACCCTTTTTTAACACCCTGTATAAACATGCAGTAAATGAAGCAGGCGGAAGGGAATATATACGTCTGAAAGAGCAGATTGATAGGAAGTGCAAAATGGCTAAGCAGGAATTGTCACGGTTGCAAAATACTGACACGAATTCACTACAGAAGCATGGGAAAACTGGTAGGGGCCGGCCTCTGAGACGACGAGTTAGGATTCAGGAGAAATGTAGGAATACGCGAGGCAATACTGACACTACGACGTTGTACATTGTAATGTGTAATAATGGAAAAAAATTTTTATTGCGTTCTACTTCCATCATTTTTGACTTAGCCTCAGGCAGTGGCGTGACCAGTTGGTTGGTTGGTTGGGGAAGGAGACCAGACAGCGTAGTCATCGGTCTCATCGGATTAGGGAAGGAAGTCGGCCGTGCCCTTTCAGAGGAACCATCCCGGCATTTGCCTGGAATGATATAGGGAAAGCGTGATCAGTTATGTAAACTACTCTGCAGTACTTGTGGCCGGCTCCCACGCTATTAACCTGAGCTAGAGACGTCACCACGGTATTGCGGAGTGAGAGACATCAACTTTCTGCCCCAAAGCCACCAATGGGAGGGCCGGATGCCGTCACGTGAGTTATGCAAGACGGTCGGCGATGTAGCGGCCGCAACAGCGGGTCGCTCTCTAGCCCGCCAGCTTCCTTACCTTCTGAATGTGTCCACCAGTCCTTCCTGTTGATGGCGAAATGCTCTCTCCATACCATATTCACTCCACGACCATAGGCAGTTTTCGCGAATATTGTACCCCTTAGTGGTAGTTCTTGGGAATAAAATCCATTTTTCTCAGATTGCTTGCGTTTCTCATTCTAAATGTAGGATAAACACCCCGGATGTCCACCTGAGCTCCAAATACCTTCCTGAAATGTACAAACCGGTGTCAGGAATGGGTTCTTTCTCGCGTTCGATCAGAATGTATATTTTCCTGTCGATCGTATGTGCTTGCAACCATTTGCGATTTTCTGTCGCGGGTTGCGTAGCTGTTCACTCTTCACACGTCTTCGGGGGCGCCCGACAACTTGTAAGGCTGTGATGGTTCAATCAAGCTAGCGATCGCTCTGTATGGCCGCACGCCGGTACAATGCGTCCCACGCCGGGGCGAGTTGTCGGTAGTAGAAGAGCAGCCGCGGGCCGCGCGGCATCAGGGTTGTGTAATGGGGCAGCCGCCTCGCACAGCCGGCCCCGACGCCGCCACATCCACCGCCATCGAGCGGCCACCTTCGTCACCTCAGCCGCCGGCGGCGCCACCGTTACCTTCGTGGGATGTGTCACTAAAGTGCAATCTGCTAGTTAACAACTCCAGTAAACTTCCGCAGTGGGATCTTTCCATCGCCTAGAACGGAGCAAGACCCTTTTATGTCTACCTCTGTTCGCTCTCCGTTCCAGTTGTATAACCATGCCTGATTTACGTCCTCACCAATCAGCGGAGAGGACCGAATCGGCTCCCGATGCCGCACCTTTGGCAAACGCTATCCTACAGGGAGAAAACTATTGAACTATATGAAAGAAAATCGTCTATGTTCTGAACGGTTTGCTTTAGGAAGTTGACACTGCACGGTTGGCCGCTGGGCATGATGGGAATTAGTAAGCGCCATACTGTTTGGTTTGGCAAGGAAGCCCACTTTAATTTGGACAGGTTTGTCAATAAGAAAAATTGGCGCATTTGGGGGGGGGGGGGGGAAGGGCTGAAATTCGCATTTCGCGATCGAGAAGTCTCTTCATCTCCAACCGGTGACTGTGGTCTGCAATGTCCAGACACTGAATAATCGTTGCGATATTTCTTTATTGCACGCTGGCTACCGAATGGTACGTGAAGGTTTTGGAAGATGATTTCATCCCAATTATCCTAAGTGACCCTTATTTCGACAATAAGTAGTTTCTGCAAGGCCGATCTCGACACCATCGAAGCAGAAGAGTGTTTGGTATTCTGCAGGAGCACTTTGGGGACCGCATTCTGGCTCTGCGGTACCCAGAGGCCAGTGCCATGGGCCGCGATTGGGCGCCATATTCTCGGTTCAAAATGGTTCAAATGGCTCTGAGCCATTTGAACTTGTTGAATTTGTTAACTTCGAGTATAGACGTAATTGTCAGGAAGTCTTTTCTGAAAGCATTTGTATAGAGTGTAGCCATGTATAGAAGTGAAACATGGATAATAAATGCTTAGACAAGAAGAAAACAGAAACTTTTGAAATATGGTACGACAGACGAATGCTGAAGATTAGATGGGTAGCTAATGTGGAGGTACTGAGTAGATCTCGGGAGAAAACTAATCTATGCCACACTTGACTACAAGAAAGGGACCGTTGGTAGGACACACTCCGAGACATCACGGGATCACCAATTAAGTACTGGAGGGAAGCGTGCGAAGTAAATATCGCAGAAGGAGACCAAGAGATAAATACAGTAAGAAGATTCGGAAGGATGCAGGTAGCAGCAGTTACTTGGGGATGAAGAAAATTGCAAAGGGTAGAGTGGCATGGAGAGCTGCATCAAGCTAGTCTTCGCACGGAAGAACACCACAATAACAACGTGGCAAGTTGTGATATACTCTTGTCGTTTAGTGAAGAGTCGGTCTGTAGTCATAAGTTTATGATTTAATAAGAGGTTGGCAGCTATGTGTAGCTGTATTGTAAAACGGTAATACAGAAAATTACGAAGTAACTTGCCCATCAGTTTATAAAAATGTAATATACATTGTGGATTAGGGAGAAACCTTCTGACAGACGGGATCGTGCGAAATTCACATGAGAAACGCATCCATACATATAGATTGAAATAAATCTTGGATATTTGAGTTGTTAGTAGTTATTTTGTAAGTGAAACTATAGTTAGTTTTCCGCTTAACAGTTGCCACAAAGGATTGTAAACAGCGATAGCTGTCTATTATTGATAGCAAGGACGCTCATTTTGGAGTGCGTCTACAAGAAGTTTACAAGTACCAATAGGTAGCAGAAGTTACAGACAACGTTTGGGAGTTTACATGATTATACACTGAATTCATATTCCAGTAAGGCGATAGTTTCGGGAATACGGCGTATGATAAGTAAGATCCTGACGAAAATTTCAAGTAAAGTGTGTAAGAGTGATAATACACCGAAGAGCCGAAGAAACTGGTATACCTGCCTAGTATCGTGGTGGTTCCCCGCGAGCACGGAGGAGTACCGCAACACGACGTGGCGTGGACTCAACTAATGTCTGAAGTAATGCTGGAGGGAGATAACACCATGAATCCTGTAGGGTTGTCCATACATCCGTAAGAGTACGAGGGGTGGGCATCAGTCCTGAACAGCACGTTGCAAGACATACCAGATATGCTCATTAATATTCATGCTCGGGGAGTTTGGTGGCCATTGCAAGTGTTTAAACTCAGAACATTGTTCCTGCAGCCACTGTGTAGCAATTATGGACGTGTAGGGGGTGTCGCATGATCCTACTGGAATTGCCTGTCGGAATGCGAAATGGACACGAATGGATACAGGTGATCAGACAGGATGCTTACGTACGTGACATCTGTCAGAGCCGTATCTAGACATATCAGGGGTTCCATACCACTCCTACTACACACGTCCCACACCATTATTGAGCATCCACCAGCTTGAAGAGTCCCCTGCTGTTATTCAGGGTCCATGGATTAATGAAGTGTTCTCCATACCAGTATACGTCCATCCGCTCGGTACAATTCGAAACAAGCTTCGTCCGACCAGGCAACATGTTTCCAGCAATCAGCAGTCCAATGGCGGTGTCGACGGGCTCAGGTTAGGCTAAAGGCATGTCTCGTACAGACATTATGGGTATACGAGTGGGCCTTCGGTTCAAATGGTTCAAATGGTTCAAATGGCTCTGAGCACTATGGGACTTAACATATTTGGTCATCAGTCCCCTAGAACTTAGAACTACTTAAACCTAACTAACCTAAGGACATCACACACATCCATGCCCACGGCCGGATTCGAACCTGCGACCGTAGCGGTCGCGCGGTTTCGGACTGAGCGCCTAGAACCGCTAGACCACCGCGGCCGGCGGGCCTTCGGTTCCAAAAACCCATATCGATTATGTTTCGTTCAATGGTTCGCACGCTGACACTCACTGGTGCCCCAGGATTAATATCTGCAGCAACTTGTGGAAGCGATGCCATTCCGTCACATTGAACGTTCAGTCGTCGTTCGTCCCGTTCTTGCAGAATCTTTTTCCGGCCGCAGCGATGTCGGAGATTTGATGTTTTACTGGATTCATGATATTCCCCGTAGACTTGTCATATAATCGTGTGGGAAAACCCCACTTCATTGCTGTCTCTAAGATGCTATGTTCGATCGCTCGTGCGCCGACTATATCACGTTCGGACTTACTTAAATCTTTTAACGTGCCATTGTAGCAACGGTAACCGATCTAAAAGCTGCGCGAGACACTTGTTTTATATAGGCGTTGCCGACCGCAGTGCCGTATTCTGCCTGTTTACATATCTCTGTATTTGAATACGCATGCCTATACCAGTTTTTTGTTGCTTCAGTATATATGGCAGTCATTTAGGTCATAGGTGTTGCACATCTTTATCGCTTACATCACGTTTGTGGCAACGTTACAATTTGTGAAGCTGAATTGCTTATCACACCCATATGGTACGAGCATTCACTTTATTCGTACTGAAACAATCAGGAAATTTAGACTTACGTGGAAGAAACCAAAACCCTGAAGCACGGGGTTCAGTGGGACCATGTCCATACTGAGTATTATTGTGTTAGTAATTCATTTGTCTTGGTTATCTCCGATTCGAAGATTATTTTACGTATTTTTCCCGAACTGTACGCATACCCGAAGCTTCGCTTTTCTTATCGCCGCTCTGTTTGCTCTTCACTCTCAACGTCTCCGAAATTACTTCATTATTCTTAGGGCACTTTTTTCCTTGCTGTTTACGCCAGTCTCTATTTCTCTCAACAAGACTGTCTCACTTTCCACGATCACACATTTCAGGCAAGTAAAACATGAAAATAACATCTGTACCTACATCGACATGACTGCTGTGCAATACGCAATGTAGTGTCTGGCAGAGGGTTCACTAAATTATTTTCAAGGTATTTCTCTATTGTTTCATCCTCGAATAGCGCGCAGGATAACCAAAACTTAATTATTTCCATGCGAGCTCGGATTTGTTTTGATAATCGTTCCTCCCTCTATGAAAGCCAAGAAAGTATTTTCACACTCTGAGGAGACAGTTGGTGACTGAAATTTCACGGGAAGGACCTGCCGCAACAAAAAACACCTTTGTTTTAATGATTACCACCCCAATTCCCGCATCACATCCGTGACACTCTCTCGCATATTTCGACGATAATACGAAACGATCTGTGTTTTTTAACTGTTTAGCTGTCTTCCGTCAATCCTATTAGATATGGATTCCACACCTCACAGCAATACTCCAGAAGAGGGCGGACAAATGTAGTGTAAGCGTAGTTTCTATTATATTACTTTTACTGTCCCCCCCCCCCCCCGGCCTTAAACAATATCGAACTAGTCGCCGGTACGGTGGCTTGCGTGGCACAGCGATACAGATAGTCGTACGGTAGGTGCAACAACAATTGTTGGGTATCGGTTGAGAGGTCAGACAACCGTGTGGTTCCTAATTGATTGAGTGAGCTGGCATTGTAAAATGAACCCAAACGGCCTTCCCGTGCTGGTATTGCGAACGGCTGAAAGGAAGGAGAAAGTACAGCCGTAATTTCTCCCGAAGGCATGGAGCCCTACTGCATGGTTAAATGATCATGGCGTTCTCTTGGGTAAAATAATCCGGACGTAAATCAGTCCCCCATTTCGGATCTCCGGGAGGAAATTAATGAGGAGTACGTCAAAGGATTGGAAAAGGGCACAGGTCAGCCCCGTTTTCAAGAAGGGATGTCGAACAGATGTGCAGAACTATACACCTATATCTCTATCGTCGATCAGTTGTAGAATTTTGGAACACGTATTGTGTTAGAGTATAATGACTTTTCTGGAGACTAGAAATCTACTCTGTAGGAATCAGCATGGGTTTCGAAAAAGACGGTCATGTGAAACCCAGCTCGCGCTATTCGTCCACGAGACTCAGAGGGCCATAGACACGGGTTCACAGGTAGATGCCATGTTTCTTGACTTCCGCAAGGCGTTGGATATAGTTCCCCACAGTCGTTTAATGAACGAAGTAAGAGCATATGGACTATCACACCAATTGTGTGATTGGATTGAGGAGTTCCTAGATAACAGGACGCAGCATGTCATTCTCAATGGAGAGAAGTCTTCTGAAGTAAGAGTGATTTCAGGTGTGCCGCAGGGAAGTGTCATAGGACCGTTGCTATTCACAATATACATAAATGACCTGGTGGATGACATCGGAAGTTCACTGAGGCTTTTTGCAGATGATGCTGTGGTGTATCGAGAGGTTGTAACAATGGAAAATTGTACTGAAATGCAGGAGGATCTGCAGCGAATTGACGCATGGTGCAGGGTATGGCAATTGAATCTCAATGTAATGTGCTGCGAATACACAGAAAGATAGATCCTTCATCATTTAGCTACAAAATAGCAGGTCAGCAACTGGAAGCAGTTAATACCATAAATTATCTGGGAGTACGCATTAGGAGTGATTTAAAATGGAATGATCATATAATGTTGATCGTCGGTAAAGCAGATGCCAGACTGAGATTCATTGGAAGAATCCTAAGGAAATGCAATCCGAAAACAAAGGAAGTAGGTTACAGTACGCTTGTTCGCCCACTGCTTGAATACTGCTCAGCAGTGTGGGATCCGTACCAGATAGGGTTGATAGAAGATATAGAGAAGATCCAACGGAGAGCAGCGCGCTTCGTTACAGGATTATTTAGTAATCGCGAAAGCGTTACGGAGATGATAGATAAACTACAGTGGAAGACTCAGCAGGAGAGACGCTCAGTAGCTCGGTACGGGCTTTTGTCAAAGTTTCGAGAACATACCTTCACCGAAGAGTCAAGAAGTATATTGCTCCCTCCTACGTATATCTCGCGAAGAGACCATGAGGACAAAATCAGAGAGATTAGAGCCCACACAGAGGCATACCGACAATCCTTCTTTCCACGAACAATACGAGACTGGAATAGAAGGGAGAGCCGATAGAGGTACTCAAGGTACCCTCCGCCACACACCGTCAGGTGGCTTGCGGAGTATGGATGTAGATGTAGATGTAGATCAGGAGGGACAAAACTGGCGTTTTATGGTTCGGAGCGTGGCATTTTAGATCCGTTAATAGAACGGGTAAGTTAAGAAATATAAAAGGAATAGGTTGAAGATAGATATAGCGAGAATTAATGAAATTCGGTGGCAGGAGGACGATGACTTCTGGTCAGGTCAATACACGATTATAAATACAAAATCAAATAGACCTAATGCCGTAGTACGCTTAATATTAAAGAAGGATATAGGAATACGGGGGAGCTATAATGGAGAGCATAGTAAACGATTTATTGTAGCCAAGATAGTCACGAAGCCCACACCCTCTACACTAGTTCAAATGGTTCAAATGGCTCTGAGCTCTATGGGACAACTTCTGAGGTCATCAGTCCCCTAGAACTTAGAACTACTTAAACCTAACTAACCTAACGACAACACACACACCATGCCCGAAGTAGGATTCGAACCTGCGGCCGTATCAGTCGCGCAGTCCCTGACTGTAGGGCCTAGAACCGCTCGGCCACCTCGGCCGGCTACACTAGTTCAAGTTTATTTGAAAACTAGGTCTGCAGATGATGAAGAGTTTCAAGAAATGTATGATGAGGTAAAGGAAATTATTCAGGCAGTTAAGGGGGACAGAAACTTAATTGTGACGGAAGACTGGATTTTAATACGTAGAAAAATAGTAGGAGCACATGGACTCTGTGGAAGGAATGAAAGAGGAAACAGCCTGGTAGAATTTTGCACGGACCATGGTTTAATTACCGTTAACACTTGGTTGAAGATTCATGACAGAATGTGGAATACGTGCAAGAGACCTGAATGCACCAGCATGTTTCACACTGATTGTGGAATTGTAAGACAGAGATTTCGGAACAAGATGATAAAACTGTAAGACGTTTCCAGCGGCAGATGTGGATACTCACCACAATTTATTGGTAAACCCAAAGAAATCGATAAGATAGAAAATTATGGAGATGGGACCTGGAGAAGTTGAAGGAACCAGAGTTTGTCGAGAGTTTTACAGAGAGCGTTAGACAACAACTGAGAACTACTGTGGCAAGGAGTAGGGTAGAAGATGAATGTATAGCTCTAAGAGGTGAAACAGTTAAGGCAGCCGAGGATAAAGCAGGTAAAAACACAAGGCTTGCAAAAATCTTTTTATAAAACAGGAGGTGTTGAATTTAATTGATGAGACGAGAAAATATAAAAATGCTCTATACGAAACAGACGAAAGGGAATACAAAGGTCTAAAATATGAGATTGACAGGACGTGCAAAATGGCTAAAGATGAGTGGCTATAGGACGAATGTGTAGATTTACAAGCATATTACACTAGGGGAAAGACAGGTACAACCTGAAGGAAAATTAAAGAGCCCTTTGGAGAAGAGAGATGCAGCTATATCAATACCTGTAGCTCAGACGGGAAACCAATTCTAAGCAACGATGGAAAAGCTGAAAGGTGGAAGGAGTATACAGAAGATCTCTAAAAGGGAGACGAACTTGAAGGCACTTTTATTCAGATGAAAGAGGATGTAGATGAAGATAAGATATGAGACAGGGTGCTGCCAGAAGAGTTTGACAGAGCACTGAAAAGCTCAAGTAGAAACATAGCCCCAGGAGTAGACGACATTTCGTTAGAACTTCAGATAACCTTGGGAGAGCCAGCCACGACAAAACTCTTCCATCTGGTATGCAAAATGTATGAGGCAGGCGAAATATCCTCAGCCTTGAATAAGAATATAATCATTCCATCAGAAAGTAGATGGCGACAATCGTAAAAATTACCGAACTCATGGCTGCAAAATACTGAAACTATTTCTTTACAGAAAAATGGAAAAACCTGGCAGAAGCTGATCTCGGAGAAGATCAGTTTGAATGTAGGAGAAATATACAAACACGCGATGCAACACTGACTCTTTAACTTATCTTAGAAGATAGGTTAAGGAAAGGCTACATTACGATTATAGTACTTGTGGGTTCAGAGAGACCTATCAACAATGTTGACCGAAATTATCTCTGTAAAATTCTGAAGGTGCATAAAATACAGGGAGCCAAAGTCTATTTACAACTTTTACAGAAACCAGACGGCAGTTAATACAGTCGAGGGAGCTGAAGAGGAAGCCGTGCTTGAGATGGGAGTTCGATGGGTTTTTGTCTGTCCCCGATGTTATTCAGTCTGAACATTGAGCATGCAATGAAGGAAACCAAAGAAAAATTTGGAGTAGAAATTAAAGTTCATGGAGACGGAATATAATCTTTAAGGTTAGCCGATATCATTTTAATTCTGTCAGAAATAGCAAAGGACTTGGAAGTGCAGTTGAACGGATTGGGCAGTATCTTCAAAGGAGGATATAAGGTGAATATCAACAAAAGCAAAGAGAGGTTAAAGGTATGTAGTCGAATTAAATGCTGAGTGAATTACATTAGGAAATGAGACATTTAATGTAGTGGATGAGTGTTGATGTTGGGCAGAAAAATAAGTGATGATGGTCGAAGTAGTGAGAATATAAAATGTAGAATGGTGATGGCAAGGAAAGCGTTTTTGAAGAAGAGAAATTTGTTGACGTGAAAAGTAGACCTAAATGTTGAAAAGACTTTTATGATGGCAGTAGGAGTGTAGCCATGAATCGCAGTGAAACATGGACGATAAATAGTATTGTGTTGCTTCAAATTAACGCTGAAGATTAGATGGGCAGATTATGTAGTTAATGAGGAGGTACTGAATAGAATTGGCAAAAAAAGAAATTTGTGGCACAACTTCACTAAAAGAAGTGTTAGTTTGATAGGAGTCATTCCGAGACATCAACGGATCACCAGTTGGGTACTGGAGGGAAGTGATGGCGGTAAATACCGTAGAGGGAGACCAAGAAATGAAGACAGTAAGCACATTCATAATGATGTACACTCCTGGAAATGGAAAAAAGAACACATTGACACCGGTGTGTCAGACCCACCATACTTGCTCCGAACACTGCGAGAGGGCTGTACAAGCAATGATCACACGCACGGCACAGCGGACACACAAGGAACCGCGGTGTTGGCCGTCGAATGGCGCTAGCTGCGCAGCATTTGTGCACCGCCGCCGTCAGTGTCAGCCAGTTTGCCGTGGCATACGGGGCTCCATCGCAGTCTTTAACACTGGTAGCATGCCGCGACAGCGTGGACGTGAACCGTATGTGCAGTTGACAGACTTTGAGCGAGGGCGTATAGTGGGCATGCGGGAGGCCGGGTGGACGTACCGCCGAATTGCTCAACACGTGGGGCGTGAGGTCTCCACAGTACATCGATGTTGTCGCCAGTGGTCGGCGGAAGGTGCACGTGCCCGTCGACCTGCGACCGGACCGCAGCGACGCACGGATGCACGCCAAGACCGTAGGATCCTACGCAGTGCCGTAGGGGACCGCACCGCCACTTCCCAGCAAATTAGGGACACTGTTGCTCCTGGGGTATCGGCGAGGACCATTCGCAACCGTCTCTATGAAGCTGGGCTACGGTCCCGCACACCGTTAGGCCGTCTTCCGCTCACGCCCCAACACCGTGCAGCCCGCCTCCAGTGGTGTCGCGACAGGCGTGAATGGAGGGACGAATGGAGACGTGTCGTCTTCAGCGATGAGAGTCGCTTCTGCCTTGGTGCCAATGATGGTCGTATGCGTGTTTGGCGCCGTGCAGGTGAGCGCCACAATCAGGACTGCATACGACCGAGGCACACAGGGCCAACACCCGCCATCATGGTGTGGGGAGCGATCTCCTACACTGGCCGTACACCACCGGTGATCGTCGAGGGGACACTGAATAGTGCACGGTACATCCAAACCGTCATCGAACCCATCGTTCTACCATTCCTAGACCGGCAAGGGAACTTGCTGTTCCAACAGGACAATGCACGTCCGCATGTATCCCGTGCCACCCAACGTGCTCTAGAAGGTGTAAGTCAACTACCCTGGCCAGCAAGATCTCCGGATCTGTCCCCCATTGAGCATGTTTGGGACTGGATGAAGCGTCGTCTCACGCGGTCTGCACGTCCAGCACGAACACAGGTCCAACTGAGGCGCCAGGTGGAAATGGCATGGCAAGCCGTTCCACAGGACTACATCCAGCATCTCTATGATCGTCTCCATGGGAGAATAGCAGCCTGCATTGCTGCGAAAGGTGGATATACACTGTACTAGTGCCGACATTGTGCATGCTCTGTTGCCTGTGTCTATGTACCTGTGGTTCTGTCAGTGTGATCATGTGATGTATCTGACCCCAGGAATGTGTCAATAAAGTTTCCCCTTCCTGGGACAATGAATTCACGGTGTTCTTATTTCAATTTCCAGGAGTGTAGATTGTAGCAGTTATTCGGGGATGAGGGTTGCACAAGATAGAGCAGCATGGAGAGTCTTGGACTAAATACCAGAACAACAACCAGTGTTCTGCCAATAACACTATAATTACAGTGCAGTAAGAAAAAGCGGTTTTTATTTGCAAAACAAAAAGTTCCATTAAAAATCGCAGTCTTAGGTTTGCTTCCCCCTCAACGTCATCTATGTAATCCCTCCAGTCTCAGTTATTCATAGCTATAAT
This sequence comes from Schistocerca cancellata, assembly GCF_023864275.1. Taxonomy (NCBI): domain Eukaryota; kingdom Metazoa; phylum Arthropoda; class Insecta; order Orthoptera; family Acrididae; genus Schistocerca; species Schistocerca cancellata. The sequence goes on along the minus strand of NC_064628.1, from coordinate 182,605,644 downwards.
AACAGCTAAGTATTTACTTCGATTTACAGTCATTAAATGTAAGTGATTTGTTCTGTAACTGAAATTCTTATTTGGATGATTTCACCACCACCACTTCTTGCACTTTTCTCTACATAGTTTAGCAATTTCTTTTGACCATCTGATAACTTTACAAGGAGGTAGATGATAGCTTCACTTGCAAACAATCTAAGAGTGCTTCTCACATTGTCTCCTAAGTCATGTAGATTAGGGGCAGCAGTATAACACTTCCGTGAGGAACGCCGCATATTATTTCTCTTTTATATTATCCGTCTATTTCTATGTAATGTGACCTGTCTGACAGGAAGCCACGAATCCAGTCGCACAACGGACAGGATACTCCAGAGGGACGTAATTTGGTTTGAAGTCGCTTGTGAGGAATAGTGACAAAGCCTTCGGGAAATCTAAAAACACAGATTCAGTTTGACATCCCCTGTCGATAGCATTCATTACTTTGCGAGATTAAAGAGGAAGCTGTGTTCCACTATATCTTCTGAATCTGTGTTCACTGTTTGTCAATACATCGTTTTCTGCAAAATAACTCAGAGTTTTGGAACACAGTATTCGTTTCAATACCCTGCTGCAAATCGACGTGTAGTGGTATGGGTCTGTAATCGTGTAGTGAACGCATTAATAGTGTTTTTATGGAGGTATACCTTATATACGACCAGAATATCTTTGGATTTTCCGCCAGATTTCGAGACAGAGTTTCATTGTGGAAAATATTAAAAGCATCTCGCATTCAATGTCGCGCTAAACATACATCGAACTTTAGTAAAACTATACCCAATCATAGGGGCATACTTTTTTCGTTGCTTCTGCAAACTACGTGCTGACCTGTTTTGGGTACCATCTCTTACTAGCTTATTTGGTATATGTTTCCGAATTGCCGTTGATACTATTTCCTTGAATTTAAACCAAATCTGGTCAACGCTTACACAGACTGGAACTAGAGGAGACTGTCTTTTAGGAAGGCTCCAAGTGAACTTTAATTTGCTTTTTTAAATTTATATATTTTGCGTTTATTTTTGGTGGCTTTCGCATTTGAGTATTTAAGTATGTGAATTCAAAAAGTGGCCAGCATGTTGTATAATACACCTATTGGCACTTATTTAAGTTGTATCGAATCCTGTAAATAACATTGTTGTGCTAAATTCCATTCGCTCACTTGTTTTTATGGTTCGCTAAAAATCATTTCAGCCTCATTACAATCTAAGAGTGCTTCTCACATTGTCTCCTAAGTCATGTAGATTAGGGGCAGCAGTCTCTGATCGATTAGTTGGTCTTCTTGTTTCCTGTAGTAATTCATAGTTTCCTTCCTACCAGTGCATGGAGACAGACTATCAGGTCTTCAGTGGTTGTCACAATTAAATTCTGCATATCATTATCATCAGTCATAACATGGAATATATAGTATCAATTTTTACTAGGAAGCTTCATGAATAGAGAGTTGAGAAGAAGACAAACAAAATAATCAGAGACTGTTGTGGAAAACGTAACTCTAATGAAACGGAAATTGACGGTGACGTGACGTAATACCTGGTGAATTAATGATACGCAAACCAATAGGTGTTCGTACAGAATTCCAATAAAAGTTAACAGTATTGTATTTACTAAGCTAAAGAGAGTTTTCAATATCACGCCTCTGATGTCCCTGACACGGAATACACCGAACGATTCAAGACACATGGGGCCGGAAGTGATGGCAAAAAACCCAGAAGGGTGACAATTGTTAGTCTACAGGCTTTCGTTACGGTTGTTAAAATCTTCTGGGTTGTTAGGACACACGATATTTGTTCAGTTGAATGATGTTTTGAACCCTCTGTTAGGATCTTCTTCAGGATTTTAGGTGTCCCCAGTAGACTGAGCACTTTCAGAGACCAGTGTCACCTTCTCTTACGAAGGAATTTCTCTCGCGGTTGTGCCAGAGCAGTGGGATTATTTGATAAAAATCTTATGGCTACCATTCCTTGGGCATTGTCATTGGGTAATAAGAGAAGTATTACCGCGCTAATGCCGAAGAATGGAATTATTGACTAAAACTCTTGTGGCTGCCATTTGTGGTCCAAAGCCATTGGTTAGAAAGCGACTTTGTCAGCCCTTATGCTGGGGAAGAGTTATTCGTTAAACATCCTCCTGTTGCTATTGATGAGCCAACATCATTGTCTAGAAGCGTAACGGACAGAGTAAGAGAAGGGAAATGTTTATTGTCCGCAGCGGTAGCTTCTACGACGTTGTTCGTGTAGTTCGGACACCGCACCTTCGTATTCACTTCCTTTATCGCGGGGAGCTCTAAATGGTTCAATTGGCTCTGAGCACTATGGGACTTCACATCTGAGATCATCAGTCCCCTAGAACTGAGAACTACTTAAACCTAACTAATCCAAGGACATCACACACATCCATTCCCGCGGCAGGATTCGAACATGGGACCGTAGCGGTCGCGCAGTTCCAGACTGAAGCGCCTAGAACCGCTCGGCCACACCGGGCGGCTCGCGGGGAGCCACGACGCCAGAAGCCTATAGCCGTCCGCTATGTTGATGTTACATGCGTTCTTAGAAATTGCAATCGCTTCTCGGACTCCTCATCTATAAATGTTGGTTTCCTTAGCCATTACACGTACGTTATGGAAATCTATGCCAAAGCCACAGTTCTCGAGATTTTTTGCTACCGCCGATTTTATACTTTGTTTTAGGGGCGTGTGGCTATGGAAGCCAACATTTGTGGATGCAAGGTCCGAGAAGCGACTGAAATTTCTAAGACATCATGTAACTCCGATAGAAAGGACGACTATAGGCTTACGGCATCGTGGCCATTAAAGAAGTGAATACGCGACCGTGGGGAGCGAGCAATATAAACAGCCTCGTAGAAGCCACCTCTTCGGACCATAAACATTTCCCCTCCTTTGCTCTTTCCGTTACGCTTCTGATCAACGATGTTGGCTCGCCAATAGCAACAGGAGAAACTTTAAGCAATAAATTTTCCCCAGGATAAGGGTCGGGAAAGTCTCTTTGTAACCAGTCGCTTTGTCCCACCAATAGCAGCTACAAGAGTGTTAATCTATTATCTTTCTCTTCGGCATTAGCGCAGGAATACTTGTCTTACTGTCCAATGACGATGTTGCACCAATGGAAGCCATAATATTTGTTTGCAGTAACCCCACTGCTCCAGCACAAGCTCGGGAAAACTCTCCTTTATAAGAGAGGGTAACACTGGTCTCTGACAGTGCTGAATGTACAGGGGCCACAGCAAGATCCTGAAGAAGATCCTAACAGAGGGGTCGAAATATTGATGGTTTGAAGAAATAAGAGTATGACACAGCCTAACAACTCAGAAGATTTTAACTTGGGTGACAAATGTTGAATATGAAACGTCACCAGTTGCATGTCGCCGCACATTCAGGTATTGAGCCGATGAGCCTAATGGTGCGTCGCATCTGACCATCCCAACCACAGTCAAGTGAACAAGTCTGCAAAAAATATTTTTAGAAAATTGAAAACTGATTTTTATGTACTTTTCAGCGCTGATTTCAAAAATGCAATCCATTTTTTTTCTATCACGGCAGGTTTTCTCACAAAAAAGGGAGTATTTTTGGGTATAATAGCAAAATTTAATCAGTTTATCACATTCTTTCCAAAGTTATAAAATTTTATTTCATTTATAAATCATGTTCTAAACTACATTTCCAGTACACTTCCACTTTTCTTTAAGCTCATATGTCCTTATAATAACGCTTTCGCTTTCTGTCGAAACTTCTTTTATTGCTTTTCCGGCTGTTGACTCGTTGAGGATCATCTCTTTTTATCATCCAGCAGTGGTCCGCTATCATGTTCACGTTCTGTCTTCCTTGATATCTTCTTTCCTTTTCTTTGATGTCTTGGTGGAATTTTTCGCTCTGCTCTTCACTCGCATCACCAAGGTTTGCAGGGAAGTAGTCAAGATGTGAGTGGAGAAAATGAAATTTAATGCTCATGTTACAGCCCAGCTTCTTAAAGTTTTTGAGCATGTCTGCAACGAGTGTCTTGTAGTTGGGATCTCTTTTGTTTCCTAGGAAACCGCTAACAACTAATTTAAAAGATGTCCATGCAGCCTTTTCTTTTGTTTCCATTTTGTCCACAAAGTTGTGATCTGTCATTAGTTTTCTAATGTTGGGTCCGACAAAGATTCTTTCCTTTTGCTTTGCCTCGGATAAGCAAGGAAACTGTCCACAAAGGTATCTGAAACACTCTCCTTCTTTTGGCTATGCCTTAACAAATTGTTTCATCAGCCCCGACTTAATATGGAGTGGTGGAAGTAACACCTTTTTGGGATCGACAAGGCTTTTCCTCTCAACATTTTAAACCCCTACCTGTAAGGTTTTCCTCAAGGGCCGAGCTTTTTTTATGTAGTGTTCCTTTCTGTCTCTACTGTTCCCTTCATAGAGAAAGCAAGGGAACTTCGTATAGCCACTTTGTTGACCAAGCAGTTCTCAAGGGCCGAGCTTTTTTTATGTAGTGTTGCTTTCTGTCTCTACTGTTCCCTTCATAGAGAAAGCAAGGGAACTTCGTATAGCCACTTTGTTGACCAAGTAGCATTGAAATCACTTTTAAATCACCACGTAGTGCCCATTTGTGGTCTCAATAGCAGAGTTTGCTTAAAATCAGTTCATGGTTCTCGTAACATTCTCTTAAGTGAACCGAGTGTCCAACTGGTATGGAAGCATACTTATTGCCATTGTGCAGAAGTACTGCTTTAAGGCTTCTTTTTGAAGAATCAGTAAAAAGTCTCCACCCATCAGGAGCAAATTCTATTTTGAAACGTGCCATAAGTCCAGGAACATCACCCAAAACACTAGTGCTCCTTCTTGAGAGAAGAAAGATAGAAACTTCTTTTCCATCGATCGATACCAAGAAAAGGATGTTCTCGGAGCCAACATACGTATATCTTTCAATCTAGATCCCTAAACCTCTGCCGATTCTTTAGAAAAGCCCACGTCCTTAATTAAATCGTTCAGTTCAGATAGTGAGAATGAAATGGGATCGGTTGTGCCAGGATAGTAGCAATCTCTGCCTTCTTCACTATCACCTTGCTGAGCCAATGGCTCGTGGTCATCTATATCATTGAAAGAATCTGGAGGAGAGGGTATTGGTACTTCAGGACCATGAGTAACAGGGCGAATGGTTGATTGAATGTTAGGGTAAGATATATCCTTTTTGTTTTTTCAGTTGAAACCTCGTACGTTGTAAGAACAAAAATGGCAATCATCACTATGATTTTTAGGCTCCCTCCTAACCATTGGTTTTCCAAAGCGTAAGGACTGCTTTTTACGTTGAAACCATTGCCCCAGTTCCTCAACACACACTGAACTAACTCTGTGTGGGGCCCAAGGCTTATCTTGATCGCCTAACGTTATAACAATACAGGCGAAATATACTTTTTCAACAAAATCGGTAATGTTTCTTTTTTACTTTTTAACGGTGTAGTTACGATAAATGTAGCAGAAGCAATCTGGCAAGTTTATACACCCTCTGGTAGCCACTGTCCATTGTCCATAAAACAACTTAACAACACAAGAAACAGTCACTAGTTTAAAGTACTAGTAACAACAAGACGTAAACAGCACAGAGTGAAGAGGTACTGAGAACTCAAGGACAACAGCAGAAGCTCACTGCTTGGTGATAGCGGAGGAAGGGGCAGCGCGATAGAGAAGCATCGACATGAAGAAACTGCTGGTTTCTCATAATTACTCTTTATTTTACGTATATCTAGTATGAAAACGGCTAAATAACAATTTATGGAGGTCCCGAAAACCAAAATTCAAACTCACTAGAGTGTTGCAATATCGAAGAAAGCTAAACCTAGACAAGCAGTTTGTGAAATAACTGTACGTGGTGGAATTTTTTCACTGTTTTTCCCGAAATCAGCGTTGAAAACGCTGTATAGTCACTTAATAAATTTGAAACAATTTTTATATCGCAGACCTGTGGCATCTACGTCGGTGTCTCGTTGGAATTCCATGCGCAATTTTACCACGTGTGGTTCAGTATTCGAGTACTGCGCCTAGTAAACTATTATTTTCATTGCGTTAAACAGTAATGTGTTTCATAGAGGTACGATTTATTGTTTTATTAACATGTTTCACGGTTTCCGCCAGTTTACTGTTATGCACAGTACAACAGAAACCTAGCGTATTGCGTGAAAAGTAAATGAATATAAGCCTTCGAATTTCGTTGTTGCGAGGACATAATCTATGTTTTCTTCACTAAATAATGTTGTAAACAAATAAAAAAAAAAGGGACATGGAAATAAAAAACAAAATAAGGTCAGCTTTCGCTTGGTTACAGAGAGTACAGTAATTTTGTGACTTCTATGTTCATACCAGATCACATTTACAAAATATGTTCTAACTTTGCACCGTTGTGCAGCAAAGTATAACACTGACCCTACCGGCGAGTGTGGAACAAACAAACCCAGCCACCGCATTTGCGGCGAGACAGGTCACCTGTTGGCGTCACATGCTCAAAATCTGTCATCAGTTTTAGGGTATTTTCCGACATTTTCTGATCGGTGTGTCTTATACTAGATTATTTTCCGCAGTGGTGTCTGTGTTATTTGGAGTGTTTTTAAATATTATTTAGTTTCAACCTGAATGCGTCACATTTTAATCTTTTATTTCTTTTGCTATCGATACAATTACAGCCTTCAGGGGTCGTCAGTATAGAAACCGTCTATTGTTTTTACCACATCCTTATTTATATACCTAATTTTGTTATAATTCATTTTAAGACGTAGTTTTATATTTTCTACCTTAAATAGTTCCAAGCAGTGTGATACTTTATTTACACGCCACACGAAATGTACAATGCCAAATAAAGTGCTTCAGGTATGTTTCATTAAAGAGTATTCCTTCTTCAGTTTTCCTGCATAACAACACGAAAGTTTTCGCTAATACAATTAAAAATTACATTTCGTGACGCAGAATATCTTGACCATACTCTACATTAAGTTTGGTGTTTCCCCTCCCATGATGTCATCTAGTGATGGCTGTGCCGTAGATATACATACTATCAGTGCTGGTCTTTTAATTACCATGGTCTTTTAATTACCATTCCGTTGTACAGAGATGTCGTCCTCTCGTAGTAGGCGGCGCCGGCGTGGTTCTTGTTTTCCTGTCGGCACTGGGTGTGTGCGTATCAGCCAAGCTGCAGGAGCAGCGTCGCGTGGAGGTGAAGTTTCAGCGAGTGGGACACCCAAACTGTAGCGGCGACATTTTGGAGACAGCGCATAGGAGCCGTGGCGGACACGTCGCCGGTGTGACACGGGGGCGATTTTGTTTATGCATCGGCGTGGCTGGGCCATGGAGCTGGCGTCACGGTGCAGCTCCAGGTACTCTGGGCATGGTGCACGGCTGTATCATCAGCTAAGGCCGGCCTCGGTGCAGCTGAAGGATTGAGACTTCAGACTCGCAGCTTGGAGTGCGAGAATAGCCGCCTCGAAAGACAAAGCAGTGAAGGACGGTCGTTCGCGAACGAACTTGTCCGAAGGAATGTTTCAGTAAAGTGAACAGAAGGACTGAGGGATGAGTTCAAATGAACGGTCGTTCACTGTTCACTTTGGCCTCAGTCGATCCCATTCCCAGAACGGTGGTGGTGGTATGTTCCTCTGGGACCAAACTGCTGAAGTCATCGGTCCCTAGGATTATACACTACTCAATTTAACTTAAACTGAAACGCCCCCCTAGAACAATTATACATGACTGTGCTTAAACTGACTCACAGTATTTTTAGCGCAACGCAATCTGACTTTAAAAAATCCCTACAAAAGAATGGCCCAGACTAACATTAACCTATACCTTTCACAAATCACTTACCTCACCAAAAATCTTCGTTACTCGAACTACTGCAATACAGAGAGCGCCACTACTGCCAGCTAAATAAAAGATTCAAACTACGGAAGGCACTAACTACTGATAGGCATAGTTAGCAAATGAAAGATTTTAATAGAGAACAAACAATGTATTTACCTTAAAAGTCATCAAAAGTCATAATATATATAGCAGTTCATGACATCCAGTCTTACAAATTTCAAAATTCCGCCATTTCTCTCCCCACATCCACCACTGCTGGCAGCTCACCTCCAACTGCGTAACGCTACGCGCTGTTCACATCCAGCTGCCCAACACTACAATGGCCAACAACAATGCAAACCAGCCACAGACTGCACACAGCACATCCAGTGATTTTCATACAGAGCGCTGCGTGGTGTTACCAATATAAAAACCTAAACAGCCTACTTACATAGTCCCCATGCTCCCCACAAAAAATTTTACAAATTTTTTTGGGCACTGGCCAATAGATATTTGTTAAAAAATTTTCACAATTACGATAACAAAGAAATCAAATGCACACACTTATTGATATAATGTTGGTCAAAAGCTAAAATTTTCTCACAGTCCATAAAGACAGTCCTGATCATTCATCACAGTAAAATTGCAGTTTTTTTTCCTCAAAGTCTGAGCAGTGAAAGAAAATGCACACGGAAGTAGTGGATTTCCATGCAGTCTTGAAGAACGGAAAGACAGTGCTGACTCTTGACATGCGGACAGGTAATGGGCCACAACAGAGCAAACCCACAGCAGAGTCAGTCGAAGTTTGGAAGAATATTGGTAGGTAGGCCATCACAGAGCAGACCCACTGTAGTCCTAGTAGAGATGATGGTATTGGTGGGCCATCAAAGGTGCAGACCCACTGCAGTCCTTGTAGAAATAATGGTATTGGTGGGCCATCAAAGATGCAGACCCACTGTAATCCTTGTAGAAATAATGGTATTGGTGGGTCATCAAAGGAGCAGACCCACTGTAACCCTTGTAGAGACGGCCAACAGCCATCTGTTGCGACTGTGCAGGTGCACAATCACGATCAAAGAGTCTTGCAGAGAATATAGCAAGTCCATAAACCACCACATGTGCAATCACAAAGTTTATGGAATTGTCCTTAGAACCAGCAATGCTGTTAACCTGTCCCTTGATGACTTATTAACACACATGGGAGCACTAACAGTTCCCTTTTTTTTCTTTTTTACATATTGTGTATATACTATGACCAACAGAAATGTGTGCAGTGAAATGAATGCTTACATGTTACTTAATTTGATGAACTGGTGATAATTACAATACTATAACATGAGAATACAATAACAAAGGTACAAAATACATTATTAAAGAACATAATGTGGTGGCACCGCCAGACATTACACTTCCTAGGTGGTAGCCTTTATATCGGCCGCGGTCCGCTAGTATACGTCGGACCAGCGTGTCGCCACTGTCAGTAATTGCAGACCGAGCGCCGCCACACAGCAGGTCTAGAGCGACGTCCTAGCCCTCGCCCCAGTTGTACAGCCGACTTTGCTAGCGAAGCTACACTGACAAATACGCTCTCATTTGCCGAGACGTTAGTTAGCATAGCCTTCAGCTACGTCATTTGCTACGACCTAGCAAGGCGCCATTACCAGTATATTGAGATTGCACTTATGTATCATCAAGACCGATGTTCTCCAATTATGGAATAAAGTTAAGTATTACATCAACTACGTACTTTATTTGCTATATTAACTACTTTACACTGTTCCAGACCTCACGCAAGCCTGCGTGAGCTAAGCGCGTGCATTTCGTCATCCTCGCATAGTAGCTTGGCTGTCTTGCCAAGTCACAACACATAACAATACAGATAACATTTGTAGTAATAGGGGCTTTACAAAAGAATAGAAATAAACCGATACATCAGTGTTACAGGAGTTACGACATAAGTACATACATAAAAGATCAGAACAACTTTTGAAACATCAACTTCACACATGAGCATTAAAACAAAACAGAATAAATAGTGTCTAAACATCTTTACGAAGTAAATAACATAGTATTAGAAAAATTCTACAACAATACTCTCATCAGCTAAACACATAAAGACAGGAAAAACACAAATACACAAGCGTACACAAAAACATAGCAGAATAATACGAAAGGAAAGACAGGGTTCGTTTTCAGTGTAACATTTGGTACTGCAGTCTAACGCAAAACTTCAATCCATAGATATTTCGTCTTATTTCAACATTTGTTTCCTCAAAAAAAATCCTATCCAAGCATCTTTCTGTATTTATATGTTCACATATCTCTTACCTCATTATTTACTTTCCATTATCTTACCTCATCATTTATTTCCAAGAAAATCCTACCTAAACCTGTTATCCCTAATCCCTACTATTTTGTTCATATCCTCTTTCAAAATACTTTTTTGGCCAAACTATTTTCTTATAGCTTCTCAATGCATTTCTTCCAATTTATCACAACTCGTTCTCTTATATAGCCTACCCCATCTTAAACTAACTTAAATCTACTGAGCTCAGATATATATACTGAGGGACGAGGCAATGCTGCAGCACATAACAAATTTACACAAACAGCAAGACCAAAAAAATGGAAACAGGCAAAGCAAGCTGCATAAATTAGCAAAGCAAATGCAATATTACCACTAATATAAGACAATGTGCAGCAAACAAGAAAAATAAATCAGTAGTAAAACTGACTTAACCAAAGGTAAATTTTAGTAGAACTATGCCTGGCAAACAAAAACAGCAAACGCTATGACCTATATTTAAACATGACAAAGCTCAAGCAGAAAAAATATTACACTAAAGATGGCCATGCCTAATACCTATGTCACATCTTAACACAAGAGTGGTGCATCACAAAAACTTACTCTGCAAGAAAGTTACCAAGTCATTAAAAAATTATTAATGCAATTCATGTGGAGGGAAATGTATATTTGTGCTCACTTTTCTACGAAAGTACATCATAAAATTATTTTTTACTGGGTCTGTAGACAGAAAATTGTGATATTAGTACATCTACTAAATTTTATTTTAACCAATGCTACAGTGCAGCTAGGAACTAGATATTAAATTAAATAAGCAAATATATATAAAAAGCAACATATGAAACGTCATTCACTAGACAAATGGCGTCTATAAAAGGCAAATAAATCTCTCAACTAGAAAGACAATAGATGTAAAAATGTTTCTCACCATTTCATTAGGCATTTTAGTAAGTATCATAAATTAAGAGCTCCACAGTGTAATCATATGTTTTCAAGTTTGAGCGTGTCGTATTTGCGTTGCTTTTTACAAAGGAATGTCAATAGCGAGGATATTGGCCTCTCTCTTTTCTCCACCCGTGCCTCTGAAAGGCACACACTAATGGCTTTTTTCCAGGCGACTGTCGCACAGCTGGGTGCCCACGACACATTACGTGAAGGTGGTCACTTAACTTTCTTACCGAAATATTTACGACACCAGTTTGCACTACAGGGACAGTCTCATATAAAAATTTCACAGGTCGAGAATTTGCGTTACAAACATGTACAAACAAAATCCTGTAAATACATATAACAGTGTCCAAAAAATATTCGTCGGCATTGTGATACATTACGCATATACACACATTTCATAAATCTTAAAGTACGATTCTTGGTTTCCGGCATTATTTTTCACAAACCAGAGTCGCTAACCACTACTCATTATTCCTTACCTTATTACACATATACATATTCGTTGAGACTTCTTCAATATTTCATCTTAATAAATACATATCACAATAAACATTCCTCACCAGCATAATACACATCGTCGTCGTAATAATAACATCATAACAACTCAGTCAAATCTCAAGAATGTCGTAGCTTTCTGCAATAATTTAAAAACCTAAAAAAAATTCTCTGCTCATTTCAATAGTGTCATCTACCTCAAACGCAGCCAAAACCTCTCAGACCAACAGAAGCTAAACGATGTCAAAGTTAGCGTAAGGAGGGCTATGCGTGAAGCGTTCAGTGAATTCGAAAGTAAAATACTAGGTACCAACTTAACAGAAAATCCTAGGAAGTTCTGGTCTTACGTTAAATCAGTAAGTGGCTCGAAACATCATGTCCAGACACTCTGGGATGATGATGGCATTGAAACAGAGGATGACAAGTGTAAAGCTGAAATACTAAACACCTTTTTCCAAAGCTGTTTCACAGAGGAAGACCGCACTGCAGTTCCTTCTCTAAATCCTTGCACCAACGAAAAAATGGCTGACATCGAAATAAGTGTCCAAGGAATAGAAAAGCAACTGGAATCACTCAACAGAGGAAAGTCCACTGGACCTGACAGGATACCAATTCGATTCTACACAGAGTACGCGAAAGAACTTGCCCCCCTTCTAACAGCCGTAATGCAAGTCTCTAGAGGAACAGAAGGTTCCAAATGATTGGAAAAGAGCACAGGTAGTCCCAGTCTTCAAGAAGGGTCGTCGAGCAGATGCGCAAAACTATAGACCTATATCTCTGATGTCGATCTGTTGTAGAATTTTAGAACATGTGTTTTGCTCGGGTATCATGTTGTTTTTGGAAACTCAGAATCTACTATGTAGGAATCAACATACATTCCAGAAACAGTGATCGTGTGAAACCCAACTCGCTTTATTTGTTCATGAGACCCAGAAAATATTAGATACAGGCTCCAAGGTAGATGCTATTTTTCTTGCCTTCCGGAAGGCGTTCGATACAGTTCCGCACTGTCGCCTGATAAACAAAGTAGGAGCCTACGGAATATGAGACCAGCTGTGTGGCTGGATTGAAGAGTTTTTAGCAAACAGAACACAGCATGTTGTTATCAACGGAGAGACGTCTACAGACATTAAAGTAACCTCTGGCGTGCCACAGGGGAGTGTTATGGGACCATTGCTTTTCACAAAATATATATATGACCTAGTAGATAGTGTCGGAAGTTCCATGCGGCTTTTCGCGGATGATGCTGTAGCATACAGAGAAGTTGCAGCATTAGAAAATTGTAGCGAAATGCAGGAAGATCTGCAGCGGATAGGCACTTGGTGCAGGGAGTGGCAACTGACCCTTAACATAGACAAATGTAATGTATTACGAATACATAGAAAGAAGGATCCTTTATTGTATGATTATATGATAGCGGAACAAACACTGGTAGCAGTTACTTCTGTAAAATATCTGGGAGTATGCGTGCAGAACGATTTGAAGTGGAATGATCATATAAAATTAATTGTTGGTAAGGCGGGTACCAGGTTGAGATTCATTGGGAGAGTCCTTAGAAAATGTAGTCCATCAACAAAGGAGGTGGCTTACAAAACACTCGTTCGACCTATACTTGAGTATTGCTCATCAGTGTGGGATCCGTACAAGATTGGGTTGACGGAGGAGATAGAGAAGATCCAAAGAAGAGCGGCGCGTTTCGTCACAGGGTTATTTGGTAACCGTGATAGCGTTACGGAGACGTTTACAAACTCAAGTGGCAGACTCTGCAAGAGAGGCGCTCTGCATCGCGGTGTAGCTTGCTAGCCAGGTTTCGAGAGGGTGCATTTCTGGATGAGCTATCGAATATATTGCTTCCCCCTACTTATACCTCCCGAGGAGATCACGAATGTAAAATTAGAGAGATTAGAGCGCACACAGAGGCTTTCAGACAGTCGTTCTTCCCGCGAACCATACGCGACTGGAACAGGAAAGGGAGATAATGACAGTGGCACGTAAAGTGCCCTCCGCCACACACCGTTGGGTGGCTTGCGGAGTATAAATGTAGATGTAGATGTAAAAATCATGATCCCATACCAAATACATCATTCAAAGCTCTCATAGTATCACAATGGTTCCAAAAAAATATGAACAGTTCACTAAGTACAGACAAAATACAATTTCGTAAGTATGGAGTTATCCAACTGTGTAATTGCGTAAACATTTGTTACTGACGTAGTAAAAAGAAATGTTTATCTCTCAGTAAAATAATCAGATATCTGTGTAATTCAGTGTTAGAGAAATATGTTACCTATGTGTAAAGTTGTATAAGTAAATACCATATTAGCTAGGGCTCCTTGTGCTTGCCACACACATGGTGCACAAAGTAAGCATGTACCCCCTTGAGGATTAATGTAATTATACCCTCAGGTGTTACACATTACAGCAATGGAATGAAATGTATCACGGAAAACCTTTGTATCATTGTACTTCAAATATCTTTAAAAATAAATGTTTGAAGTACAAAATTAATCACTCAAATAAGTGTACTGTAGCGCTAAACTGTGCGTCTTGTAGTAAGATCATCTCTGTGGAAGTGTCGTACTTATCGTCCTCCGAAAGCTAAGTTCTGCAGAAGTCAATGTACTTACCTCTTGATAAACAAAAGTGAAATGCTTTGCGTATAGATATTTTAGTTATTACGCTTATTGCCGTGATGAAGAAAGTACTGTGCTGTAACGTATTGTTGTGCTACGGAAAAGGCTGTCTCATTGTAGCTATACCACAAAAGTTACTACTAAAACATGTTTTACTTTCCAGAATAATACAGAAAAACTGTACAGATATAAAACAGATACACCGCAAAAGCAACATTGTAAATTGTCACTCATTAGTAGTGTCGTGATAAAATCGTGTAGCTGTCACATAAACTAACCACTGTGTCATCTGGTATCTCACAGAAAGTACTTTAAATTCAGGATGTATTTTCAGGTAAACCAAAATGTTGCATTAAAATCTCATTAGCAGTACAGGTAAATGTTCGAAGTATGTGAGCCTTATAGTCGTTACGTAATCGTGCAACTAACAAGCAAGAATGTACAAATAACAACACTGTGTCGTCTGTTCACTATATCAATGCATTCGTAATTTCTGTTGAAATAAGTTCTCTTGGTTCTTGACTGGATATTTAACTTCGAACATTGTTGCATGTTAACAGATTCTAAGTCTGACAAAGCATACTAGTAATGTAAAGTGAAAAGTTATATGGCGAAGACAAAGTTAAAAATCAGATTATCTTTCAATAAACGGTTTTACATGTGAAATGTGGTGTAATCCTTTGCTCTTCCTAGAATGCAGAGTTTCAACTTTAACGCATTTACCATGTGGTATATGGTACATCGGTAAAGAATGCTCAAATTTTTCTCATTGTTAGCGTCTATGTTATTTTTCTCTGAGCCAGCCGGCGCACGTGGCTGCCTGCGGTGCGAGTCATTGTATGTCTCTTTCTTGTTCGCGCATGTCGTTGTTGGGATTAGGAGACCTAACTTCTACAAATTCACCTTGTCAAGAGGGCCCTGGCCTGTTTGAATGCCGCCAGTTCTGATGAAATTCAGGTCTGTCGTTTTGTAGGTAGTTTACATAGTTTCTTTTTTGTTGGTCATGTGGTGGAGAATTTCTCCCAGAATCGTAACTGCGCGGTGGACCGTAGCGTCTGACGTTATTCTGTCTCCCTTGATAATAATTATTTTGGTTTCCATATTGTCTGCTTCTCTGATTGTCTCTGTCATAGTCACTACCGCGGAGAGGTGATCTTTCCCTGTAATTATTACTACTCTCCCAACGGTTGTCATACAGGTGGTGCCTGTTTTGGTCACGATTTGTGTTGTGAGAATAGCCTTGTCGTGTCCAGTTATTATTTCTTTCATCGCGGATGTGACCTGTAATTATTGTGTTCCTGTTTTTGCGTTCCGAGATTTCAGTGACAATTTCTAAATCTTGTAACAGTCCCTGAAAAGCTTTAATGTCATCTTTGCATTCTTACAGCTGGTTCATTCTCTAAATAGCCACACATAAATTCTAATCTGTGCTCTAATGACCAGTTTGGAGGAAAACAATGAGAGAATTGACGGAGCCACGCTTGTGGATCAATGTCGTTGCCAGAATTCTTAAATGTTTTGAATTTACGTGTAGTAATGAACAGCTTATAGTCAAAATCATCATGTCAGCGAGTAGCATATCGGTCATGTTACGTCGTGTCGGCGGTTCCATCTCAAAATTCGGTGCACCTTGCCAATTTCTTTCATAATTTCCGAAATGCCCTGTGTTATTATTTTGTGGCTTTTCCGTATTTCTAAGTCCCTCTTCCCGTGTTGGAGCACGAGTGTCCTGTAAAATATGTAATTTTTGTATTACTTGTGCCAACTGATCTTGTACTTCCCGTTTATCTCTTTTGTGTTGCGTATTAATTTGATTCTGATTTTGTTTGAATTTCTTAATTTGTTCATACTCTTCTGTGTCAGTGATGGCTACAGGTCTTGTGTCATTCAGATCAACATCTACCTTTGCAGGTAAGTTAGTGAACTGATCCGAAAGTTCGGCTACTTTCTCCGATAGTGTATACTTTATCACTAAGTGTACAAAGTGTTGTATTACATCTCCATATGGATGTTTCTATTACTTTATTAATAGGTACAGTTAAATTATTTTTTACTATACATACGAGTTCCTCAAAGGAATATTTTTTTTGTGACATCCTGTCCATTTTTTGTAAGTCTGTTCAGGTGTTGTTGGGATATTACTATAAGGTTCCTTACAGCTTGATTCAAGGGAGAATGGCTTGAATCGGGATTCACAAATAATTTCATTTCCCTCTTTTTGTGTCTCCACCACTGAGATCTGTTGATATGTTTTATTGTCTGTGTTGGATAAAATTGAACAATCATATAAAATGGTTGTTCTTTCTCGATCCATGAAGAGGAAGTAATGGTATTGTTTTTTTGCACTGAAATACTGGAATAAATTTCTTCGGCCTTGTTCGCTGGATGTGTTAAAGACTGATGTAAATTCTGGCTTCCCAACTCTATTAGTGATGTATGTTCTGAAGTAACATCTGCACCATCCATTTCGTCTATTGCAACAGTGGATGACGTGGATGTGCTCTGAGTTAGTTTCTGATTTTTCGGCAAGGATGAAGAGAAATCTGTTTCTTTGACTTTGTTTATGAAAGAATCTAACGCAATTTGTAATGTCTTTATAACACTTCGAGTATTGGCTTTGGATGAACACAGAGTGTGTCCAATCCAATTCTCTAAATTGGAAACACAAGTAATTAATGATGTCGTTTGAGGTGATTTCTCCCATTCTCCCTTCAATTTGCTGTAAAGTTTGTAAATGTTCAATTTGATATATTTTTTTTCAAAGTGAGCATGTAACCATAGAATGAATTCAGACATTCTTCTGGATCGTCAAATAAATTAATTATCTTTACAAGTAAACCTACAATTTCTATTACATCTATCATTATTCCGTCAGTATCGTCGTTGTCGCTTGTCACAGTTATTGACTTTGGCTTTTTTACTTGACTTACTGCTTTATGTTCTTCCATATCGGAGTTTTTTTGTTTACGTCCAGAGTCTATGTCTTTTCCAGGTGTAGTCGGTCTTCTATACTCTTCATCTGAGTAATCAGATGAATCAGATGAGATGTCCTTTTTGGACATATTAAAAAATGAATCTATATCCTTTTGCGATGGCGTGAAATAATGAAATGGATATCTGCCAGCCGTAATAATAGATCTGAAAATAGAATTAAAATTTTATAAGTCACACTGTGTACCTTGATTTACGGATCTTATTAAATCTTTAGTGAAAATACTTTCGATTCTTTCTGCAAACGTTGCTTTCAAACATATTCTTCAAAATAAAATATCGCTCATCTGTAATAAAGTTTCAAAGTAATGAGCCTTGGATGTACATAGTATTTTTTGTGTTGTAAACCCGTAATGGTCCTGTGTCGTTTGTTCAGTCAGATATAATACATTAGATGGTCTATTTACAAAATGATTATTGGTTAGTATACGTAATTTACCTTCGTCGTGAGTATTAACAATAACATTCAAATAAAAATCAGAACATAAAAAATTATATAAAACTGGCTTTCTCATATGATCATAGTGTCTGAGACAATAATTATGTGATTGGTTAAGTGATATTAATTTATAATTAACATTGACAATCTTAATTCTATACCGTAACTATCACACAAGACACACACATACACATACACACACACACACACACACACACACACACACACACACACACACACACACACACACACAGAGAGAGAGAGAGAGAGAGAGAGAGAGAGAGAGAGCGAGAGAGAGAGAGAGAGAGAGATCTGAGAAGGAACGATCTTCATTTACTTTCCAAAAAAATCCTATTACAATCGATCACAGTCAGCCACAGGCTGGCTGCTTCTATACCTTTGAAACATTTATGAAATAATAATCACATTTCGCGAAACTAATTGACGTAAGCCATTTAGATTTCAAGGTTTTACTATAAATAAATAGATAAGTGCACATTTTTGTACTTTCTGTGGTTTTTGCGACGTTAAATTTACAAAACGTGACGTAGATCTGTCCGTCTAATGATTCATTCGTCACCATGAAGGCTTCATACTATTTATTTATAAATCGCCTTCAAGGGTTCGGTACTTAACTTGAGAAATATTTATATCCTTTTTAGTACAGTTAAAAATGACATTTTTGACAGTACATTTCTTCATATAACGTGCTTGTGCATTTGAAATTCTTTGTACACATAAACTGTTGTTTCAATACATTCACATAAATGGCAATTAAAATGTATTTACGAATGCACATATGTAAGTAAATAAAACATTACATAAGTTATAGAAATTGGAATGCAGTAAGTCACAGTGTAGCGATTCCGCCTGCCTTATTTATTTCGTTTGTTATCCTAGGTGTTGACGTATTGCGTTGCTAAACTGGCTGAAAAATCGGGTTTGTAATTTGGACACTGACTACTGTAAATAATTTAGCCGTCAGATACACAGCTGCATTTCACTGTCTTTTACTTTCACTTTTCACAACCTCCCATATACACATTTATATGGCCAGTGCACTATTGTTCAACTCTCCATAAGCCTAATTAACAGTTTGCAGGCGAACATCCACATACTATTACAATAGATTATTGTTGTACATCTACTAGCAGTAAAAACATAACCACATAATTCACAGTTCTCTCGGAATAATCAGGTACGTATGGAAACAGACGCCGTCATTGTCTTTACACACAGCCTATGGGTGTAACACATATTTCACTATTAAGTCGATACATTGTTCCAACCAAAGCAGATTCCTCGTCTGAAACTCGGCCGTGGACTAACCGTCTCGTGACCAAAAATCTGGCCCTTATATATCATCCCATTAACATGTACTTAAACTGCACATTTTTTGAAGTTAAATTTGCAGAAATCACAATTAAAACTTGGCTTTTTAAATTAACTAAATACATCGAAAAATTGCGTCTTTTTAACAATTTCTTCTACTGCAAGGGTTAGGCCAAATTATTTGTTTAAGTTATAAAATTAATAGATATAGTTACGTAAACAATAGTTTTGACAAAACTTAATTACTTTGGAATTAATGAAGGGCTGATTTTGCTAACATGTTTTCAAATAGATCCAGATACATAATTTGAGAATTCTATTAGTTTGTCTTCCAAATTTTTATAATTAGTATAGAACTTATATTTGTTTATACGTCAAAAATCGAATTTAAGCTAAGGAACAATTTTTGATTTCGCTCTGTAATGGAAGTATTAGCTAGGAAGAGTCAAAATAAATTATAAAATCAATTACATACATAAAACTAAGCATAACATTAGGACTGGTGTTGTATTCTTTAAAACTTGGGGCCAAACTTTCTCTTTTAGAAAATGTGGATTGTATTCACATATGTTAATGGTAATTAGTTCAAAGTGAAAAAACGAAATTGAGGAGGCAGATAGCAAAACAGGAGGGGAACTAAAAATTCTCCCAGATTGCTACGTCACAAGAGTAAATTGCATATAAGGTGGAATGATAAAGGTTGTACACAAATTGCTATATTTCACAATTTTTGTTGTTTTATTATATCTAGTCTCTTTTTGTTGATTTCTTGAGATGTTGAGAGGTTTGATTTTATACAATGTTATGTAGACTCGTTGTCCTCATGGTATGAATGTACAAAGTTTTGATGACGTATAAGAGATCGATGATTTTAGGTATGGAGCCCGAGAATGTAGATGAAATAGATTTATACCAGACTATGTAGACTCGTTGTTCTGTTGGTAGATGGAATTATAAAGGTTTTTTTGTTGTTTTATGCCACTGAGCGACCCCACACTTGACATGGAGTTCAGGCGCGGAAGGCGCCACCCCCCCTTCTGATGGAATGTTTACATCTGCACCTAGCCAACACGTGACTGGCTTAGCTTTCAGCTTGCTGTGGCATATGACCCATTGAAGCCTTGAGGAGAAGCGAACAGCTGCAGTGTAGCCAAGTGGTTCACCATCGTAAGGGGTTGTTTATAGAAAAGACAAAATGGCAGGATCAGTTGTTTGGTAATTGCTGTAAAGCGTTAAGCTGCACAGTCTGTAATTTCTGACTGACTGTTTATCTGCATAAAGTGCACTCGCAGTTAGTTTATGGATCACTATTTAGCAGTTTGTATAAACTTGTATTGTTCGTTTTTCTAAAGTTAGTAGGACATATCTCCGGGGCTATTTAAACCACATAGGACGAACCACAATTCTTTTGTATACCACCGTAGGCGTTGGTTGTTAACAGTTCATACATTGCACTAACCTAGTATTTAAAGAGCGCACATAAGTGTCTTGGTAGCTGTGCATTTAGTCACTTGCGCACGATAACAGTTTTAAATTAAAACACATCCTAAACGCCGCAAGCTAACAATAACTCCACAGTGTTGTCAGCGGCAGAATTGACCGGCGAACATTTATGGAAGCAGTACGTTTGTATATGTACGAGTGTTTTATGAAGTGTGTGTTGTTTTTAGGGTCCCGTCGGTGTCAGGATACTGCATTTACTGTTTCATCATTAGTCTCTTCGCGTCACAGTTTGTGGAAGGTGAATGCTTCACTATTTACACTTGTATCGCTTGTTACACTTCGATAACATATGTCACATTTAAGTGTCTTTGATAGTCTGTTCTGCATTCCGATGGTGAATTTTACACTGCTATTCAGTCCATGTTATTCTATGTACACAATTGTTTGTAGATTGATTGGCTCAAATGACTCTGAACACTATGGGACTTAACATCTGACGTCATCAGTCCCCTAGAACATAGAACTACTTAAACCTAACTGACCTAAGGACATCACACACATCCATGCGCGAGGCAGGATTCGAACCTGCGAGCGTAGCTGTCGCGCGGTGCCAGACTGAAGCGCCTAGAACCGCTCGGCCACCTGGGCCTGCAGTTGTTTGTAGAGACTTTAGTCTCGTCCTTGGATTACCCCGCGTCGTGAAACTTTGATATTTAGAATTTTTCAACATACAAAACTTACAATTTGTTTGCTCTGGTTTTGATATATTCATGCCTTGCTGCGTATGATTCTGCGGTCAGATACCTTTTCTTGCCCAACTATCTTACACATTTATCTATTTTGAGGCTGAAAGGTTAGGACACAGATTAGTGTAAGACCGACTACTATGTGACCCAAGATGTGACCCAAGATGTAAATTCAAGTGATAAAGCGTCAGCAAGACGCGAATGACACAAACGGTGATGGCAAATAATCAAATTCTATTTTCGATTTCATCCTTCACGTAAATAAGGTATAGCTCATCCCAATTTTAGATACCACGACATACATATACACTCCTGGAAATTGAAATAAGAACACCGTGAATTCATTGTCCCAGGAAGGGGAAACTTTATTGACACATTCCTGGGGTCAGATACATCACATAATCACACTGACAGAACCACAGGCACATAGACACAGGCAACAGAGCATGCACAATGTCGGCACTAGTACAGTGTATATCCACCTTTCGCAGCAATGCAGGCTGCTATTCTCCCATGGAGGCGATCGTAGAGATGCTGGATGTAGTCCTGTGGAACGGCTTGTCATGCCATTTCCACCTGGCGCCTCAGTTGGACCAGCGTTCGTGCTGGACGTGCAGACCGCGTGAGACGACGCTTCATCCAGTCCCAAACATGCTCAATGGGGGACAGATCCGGAGATCTTGCTGGCCAGGGTAGTTGACTTACACCTTCTAGAGCACGTTGGGTGGCACGGGATACATGCGGACGTGCATTGTCCTGTTGGAACAGCAAGTTCCCTTGCCGGTCTAGGAATGGTAGAACGATGGGTTCGATGACGGTTTGGATGTACCGTGCACTATTCAGTGTCCCCTCGACGATCACCAGTGGTGTACGGCCAGTGTAGGAGATCGCTGCCCACACCATGATGCCGGGTGTTGGCCCTGTGTGCCTCGGTCGTATGCAGTCCTGATTGTGGCGCTCACCTGCACGGCACCAAACACGCATACGACCATCATTGGCACCAAGGCAGAAGCGACTCTCATCGCTGAAGACGACACGTCTCCATTCGTCCCTCCATTCACGCCTGTCGCGACACCACTGGAGGCGGGCTGCACGATGTTGGGGCGTGAGCGGAAGACGGCCTAACGGTGTGCGGGACCGTAGCCCAGCTTCATGGAGACGGTTGCGAATGGTCCTCGCCGATACCCCAGGAGCAACAGTGTCCCTAATTTGCTGGGAAGTGGCGGTGCGGTTCCCTACAGCACTGCGTAGGATCCTACGGTCTTGGCGTGCATCAGTGCGTCGCTGCGGTCCGGTGCCAGGTCGACGGGCACGTGCACCTTCCGCCGACCACTGGCGACAACATCGATGTACTGTGGAGACCTCACGCCCCACGTGTTGAGCAATTCGGCGGTACGTCCACCCGGCCTCCCGCATGCCCACTATACGCCCTCGCTCAAAGTCCGTCAACTGCACATACGGTTCACGTCCACGCTGTCGCGGCATGCTACCAGTGTTAAAGACTGCGATGGAGCTCCGTATGCCACGGCAAACTGGCTGACACTGACGGCGGCGGTGCACAAATGCTGCGCAGCTAGCGCCATTCGACGGCCGACACCGCGGTTCCTGGTGTGTCCGCTGTGCCGTGCGTGTGATCATTGCTTGTACAGCCCTCTCGCAGTGTCCGGAGCAAGTATGGTGGGTCTGACACACCGGTGTCAATGTGTTCTTTTTTCCATTTCCAGGAGTGTACATATGAGAAAAATGCAGCAAATACAGAAAGAAAGCCGTCCGGAGTGGCCGAGCAGTTCTAGGCGCTACAGTCTGGAACTGCGCGACCGCTAGGGGCCCAGGTCCGAATCTTGCCTCGGGCAGGGATGTGTGTGATGTCCTTAGTTTAGTTAGGTGTATGTAGTTCTAAGTTCTAGGGGACTGATGACCTCAGATGTTATGTCCCATAGTGCTCAGAGCCATTGAACTATGGAACACAAAGAAAATTACAATGACATTTTATTTCTAATGCAAATCATGAAAATCGGAAAGAAGTAATACATTTTCTATCCTAAACATACCATTTGCTCGCTACATTCCAAAACAAACCACAAAATTCAGTGCATACTGTGAACTGTCAAGTAAACGTACTCGTATCTGGGATACGCACTTTACAGAAGTCTTAGGTTTTGTTTCGTGCATAGCATCTCGTTTTTCTACATTGAAAAACATTGACAGTGTTTGAAAAATACAGGGTTTCTCTGTAGTCCCCGTTTTGTTTAAAATTCTTTCGCCTGATAAGAATAAAAGACTTACAACTGGATTAATGTACATGACATGAATAAATTTCTTCATTATAAAACTTCATACAAAATAATTTCATCTTTGTGCTGATGAGACATGGCATAGTCATGCAATCTCTTACACATTACAAATAATAGTATCAATGCACTTTACAGGCCCATATCTTGAGGCGGGACGAGGGGAGCTAACGGGGGTACCTCCCCGGAGCGGCAATTTCAGAGGGCGCCAATTTCACACTCTTGAAGAAAAGAACTTTGTCTCACAAAGTGCCTAGCATCCAGCGCACGTTGGTCTATCAATTGTTCACATGATTTTTAGACGTATCCCTGTTGGTATTTTAACACTTTAGAACAAATGTCTAAGTTGATTTCTGAACGAATCATAAGTTGATGTTTGAATGCGTGCATAGTGCACGTGATGTCTCTGCCAGGAGAATCACCGTCGCATCTAGAAATTAAAAAGAAAAGTCCCCGCAGACAAGAGGGGACGGGGCTATACCAGCTGAGCTAGATAAACCTGAGCGGGTGCTTAACAAGCGCTGTTTGTTTATGTTGTTTATTAGATGTGCCAGTGATAAGCGTTGTTATAATTATTAGCTAAATCCACAGCTTCAGGCTGCAAGAGTGAAAATTAACGACTAACAGGAATAACAGGTGAGGAAGATTACATACTACTTTCTCGGCGTTTCCAAGAAAATGAAATTTTAACAATTTTTTTTTCCAGAACGCTACTAATACTGTCAGCACACGTGAAGAGTTAATTAACGTTGACGTGGCGTTGTACGAGTTTTGTGATGTCACTTCTTGCTACTTCTCGTTGAGAAGCGATTTCGGACGTGAAACAAAACAAGTTCGGCAATATTTCGGCAACGTGCGACGTAAAGTAGAACAACTATGGAGCAAGAACGCTCCCTACGGCAGAAGCAGAAAGCAAGATGCCATACTGTATCCGTCCTCTGCAGAAGCCCTTGTCCGATGGGTTTTACGTTATTACGCTACACCCTATGAGTACATGCTCTTTCTGCGCATTAGCACGTTGGATTTCTCGAGAACGATTCGTTATTGGTATGATTTCTTGTAATAAAATGAAGGGAACCGTCATATTGATGAGTAAACAGTTTTCGTATTTAGTTGTTTTCGCGTTATGTCTCGCGTGTAATGACAGTAAGCCGTTCTAAGGTAACGATCCATTTAAGATTCATGAACAGTGTCGTTCCTATTACGATTTATGTTATAACTGTCAAGAACATTTCGTAGAGAAAGTAAAGAAAAGAAATATGCGGTAGGTGAGTCATAAAGTAGCGTATTCGGGTGAAGCATTGCGCTCTATTACGTACGCGTATGCAGGGTAGAGGGTTCGCGTTCCGCTACTTCCAAATGTATTTATTTACCCTTTTTTCACCTCCGTGTAATCTAAATGGTTATGGGTGTTTCGTATGAAATTAATAGAAATAATTTCTGAAATATTTGATATTATGTAAATAGAAGTTCCTTATATGTGAGTGCAGGCTTTCTCGGTCACAATCCGTGAAGACTTCATATATAGAAGTGACTTCTCTGTCAGGAGTGAGTGCGTTTGATTTGGTGAACTTATAAAAGCTTACGTCTTTCCTGAGTGGAAATGGCTGTTCTATACATACATACATAAATCCTTGTTCCATACATCTTGAATGCAACATTTCGTAATGATGTGAAACTTGTCACTTCAACATAAGTTTTCTTTACACAAATTAATTAATTAATTTTTGTACACTTACTTCTTCATATCTAAGAATTCATCTATTAAGTAGAAGGAGTTATCATTCAGAAATTCTTTTAATCTGCTTTTAAATGTTGGCTGGCTATCTGTCAGACTTTTAATACTATTTGGCAAATGACCAAAGACTTTTGTGGTAGCATAATTCTCCCCTTACTGTGCCAAAGTGAGATTTAATCCAGAATAATGAAGATCATCCTTTCTTCTAGTGTTGTTCCCAAGCACTTCGCTGTTATTTTTGAACTGGGATGGGTTATTAATGACGAATTTCTTATGTGAATATATGTATTGCGAAGGTAATGAGAATATCTCAAGTTCCTTAAATAAATGCCTGCAAGGTGATCTTGGGTGGGCTCCAGCTATTATTCTCATTACACTTTCACGGATATTAAAGTTTTCATTTATATACAACAGAGAGAGAAACATGAGTGGCATACGGTCAGAAAATGAAATGTTCTTTGTAACGTAGGAATTCTGCACACATCCATTTTCTCACCAAACTGTATGATAAGGGAGCCAAATAAATACGACAACCGTCGCTTGAGAGCTCAAACTCACAACATGGCTTATGCGAGAGCGCTCTCTCTCTCTCCTGACGTGGGATATCCGTCTTCATGCACTTCAACATTAGCTACCTCGTCCCGTGTGCGGACAGCTTTTTTAAGGGCCGGTTGTACAGTCCCCGATTAGCAGACGCTTACGTTCTATTCTCGGAATAACACGGAAAACGCGTTGTATGAACACGTCATAACGCGTAACCGGGGAATAAACGTGGGGAAACTGAACCGTTGAGTCTCGCAGTGTTAGTCAAGTTGGCCGGAGAATAGGTTGTGGCAATGGCGGGAACAGTTATAGAATTATAGATGACTAGAATGTTTGTTAGAACGAGGAAGAAGTAACAGGGACATCACACAAATTATATTTAATGACGATTCGAAATTTACATAAAAATTTCTTACTACTACTTTTCGATCTCATGCTTGAGAAACTGGAGCAAGGGAATGAAATGTGAAACTCTTTACATTAAACTTCCGGGCTAATAGGCAGTGGTCGATTGCTAAAATTGGACCCTGACGTTTCGTCTCTGACCACGGGAGACATCCTCCGAGGTAAAGCGGCGTTTTACCTCAGAGGATGTCTCCCGCAGTTGGAGACGAAACGTCAGGGGAGAGTTTTATACATCTACCACCGCCTGTCAGCCCGGAAGTTTTAAGTGAAGACAATATCGGCCTTGAAAGCCTACATTGTATGAAATGTGAATATTACTTGCTTTTAGTAGGCCTAATAAGCATTTGATGTTGGTACTTAGTGAATTATATTCTTTCGTGCTATTTATGTAAATAGGTAGATAAAAATGACCATTTGCGCCATAACAGTCTCGATTATTTGGCATGTGTTACAACTGCTGCAATACTGGAAAGGCCTATTTTGCTTTATCTAGCATACAGTGATAAAATATACGTAATAAAATCGAGAAGCCACATCATGCTTGGATACTAATCGTTTTTACCGGTTTTTTTCAGTATTACACAACGAAATACTGATTTTTCATGCAGCAAAACGTTTGAGGAACTTTCATGAGTTAATAGGTTCTTTCGCAGAAAAAGCACGCCGTGTAAAGCTGTGGCAAAATTAGAGAGGGAACAAAATATGCCGAGAGGTAAGAATTGCAGAAATGTGTACTGCATTGCTTGTCTCTTGCCTTTATTGCTTTTATGTTTCTTATACTTCATTTTTTATCTAATAGCAATAATGAGTGCAAATTTCCTGAATAGCTCTTTTTCCAGGTCAAAAATAATCCCGTTCGGCATTAATTGTGATTTTTTGGAGGGGGTAGGGTGTCAAATCGGCCGACTAAGAGCAGGAGCGGCACCACAGGGCATTAACGTCCACTGTCTTGGATATATTTTTGATGGCTTCCATTGCAAAATATACACGTTTGAATCACACAGAGCGAAATTCAGTGACGTGCGATAGAAGAAAGCTGTGTGAAGAGCCGTAGTACTGCACTTTGGCAAGCTTAAGACTAAGAAATATGTCATACATTTCTTCGAAGATATATGTTTCACATATCAAACCTTTCAGAAACATGTGCGCTACAAAATGAACACATTATTGATAGCTAGATTTTTTTCAACTTTTTTATGTTCTATCTCAAACTTTGGAGGAGAGGGGGCGCCACTATCAAGTTTTTACCCGGTTCTGAAATATCGTAGATCTGGGGCGGGCAATTTATGACAATATAAAGTAGTATAAGAGAAAAAAAATTATAAATTACAGAAATACATACATGAGAAAATAATTATACAAGAACAGGTTACTAAAAGGTTTTTCAAAGTGTGTAAATATATATCTTTACTGAATAAATATTTCAGATCGCTTTGGTGGTACAATCCTATGATATTGTTTGTGTTTGGACGTGCCAGGGAATAAGAACTTTCGTTAGGTATTTTCCCAATTTTTAATACGCCGTTATACAGTGTTTCTGTAACATCCCAGGCAAGCATCTTTTGTAGTTTCCATTTAACTGCCTCTCTTTCCGACCACGGAATGGAATAAGTTTCACGTAAAAACGTTTCATGTGGAACAGCACTCACTTGTAAACGTATCCTTTTATGACTGAGGTTAACAAGAAGACACATTTACAAAAGATAATAACAAATCAGATAGCTCAGCTTTCTGCTGATCGCTAATGTATTTTGATTCTCTGACTTAGCGAAAACCTTGTTAGAATCAGGTAACTCATCATTTGCTTGATTTGATATTGGCTTTCCATGTTCACAGTCAACAAGATATTGTTTGCCTACAACACCTTAATGCCAATGACCTTCAATTTAAAATTCTGGCAAAATTTGCCTTGACGCGTATTAATTCACAACAAATTCAAAATAAACTCTTTACCTCCAACATTAGTTTCGCATGTTCCACTCTGGAGAACGACCTTTGCAACCCCCGTTCGTAGATATTCCATACCTAAGAGGTAGGACACAGACAAGCCCCTAACGATGAAATATGCGAAATCTATAGCTCCGCTTTCAAATAATAATGTAGTCTATGCCTGCTTTTCGATGCGATGGCTCCAGAGATAGTTCTGTACAGGCCTAGTCGGAACGTTCCTGGTCTCACATATCCTATTAAAAAATGGAAAGTAAGTTCATTTAATTTCATCACCCTGTCTATAATGACTCTGATTCCTATTCCACCTACTACAGTGTTTACTGCCGCATAAACTTGCTATTCACAACATTCTGTACTTGACATTGGATCATTATATAACTCATCCATTGTCTCAGTTACTTCCTCATAGCGAATCATATTCGTCATACGATTGTTCATTTTGGCCCAATTCCATTTCGTGGCCGAAGTATGGGAACAGGGTAGGACCGCTTTTATTTTTGACACCTGTTTTCGTTGTTGAGGTTGCTGATCATCAATCTCGAATATTTATATTGATTGGGTATCATATCTGGCTTGATGATGCTGGTCTTGCCAGCCTGGTGAGGGCTGTGAAAAATTTTTCGTGATCCCCTAAAATTAAGCTGCCTTTGACTCCACTTTTGGTTTTGGTTTTGCCCCCAGTATGACTGTTTTTGCGAGTTACTCTGATACCCGGGATCATGTCTGTGGCTATTATTATTTCTTTGCACAAATAGGAACAGTTCTGGTTTTATTTTAGTGCGAACTGACGTTCCTGTGCTCGCCAGCAGGAGAAGCGCCGTTGCCGTTTCCAGCGTGGTTCAAGCCATTTTTGCTGTGGTTACAGTTACATTCGGGCCATCACTGCGGTTGCCGTTCATACGTTTCACGCCTTCTTGAATTAAATCAAGCGAATCCATCACAGATAAAAAGGTTTCCGAAGTGTCTTCGGGTATGTGTATGAGCTTTTCCCGAATATTGACTGGCAATTTGCCTTCTGAAATTCTTATCGAACCTGTGTCTCATATGGGACTGTCCCAGTATCGCGTCTTTCCACTGAATTTTTCTAAATGTTTCGAAGACTGCTTTACTTAGCATTGTAAGTCTCCGGGTTGAATACTTCACGCCTTAGACGTGCTTGAATATGTGGTGACCAATATTTGTTTTGACCAATATTTGTTTAAGAATGCGTGTTCGAACAATTCATACGTCGAACAGGATTCTGCCGTTGCCGCGGCCCATAACTCGGATTCACCGTGAATGTACGAGGCGTTAAGTTGAATTTTCTGTCGTTCTTCCCACCGTCTTTGGCAACATGCCCATAAAACAGAATATAAATATCACCGGATGTGGAAATTTTTTTCTGGAATGAAAACATGAAACTGCTGTGCTTATGAAGTATTTCTTCCAAAAACAAAGCTACTAATGTCGGTGGTGCTCCTGTAGAATACTAACAGCATCCTGCTCATACACCATAAGATGTTACGTTAACCGGGGACCTAGAAACGACGGAGAGGCTTCGTCCCCGCCACAGCCACAGTGGTCCACAGTCCCACGACGACTACCGCAGTCCACTTCACCCCTCCGCGCCGCTCCACACCGAACCCAGGGTTATTGTGTTGTTCGAACCCCGGTGGACACCCCCCCCCCCCCACCCTAGGGAACGTCTCAGACCAGACGAGTGTAACCCCTATGTTTGCGTGGCAGTGCTATGGTGGTGTACGCGTACGTAGAGAACTTGTTTGCGCAGCAACCACCGATACAGTGTAGCTGAGGCGGAATAAGGGGAACCTGCCCGCATTCGCCGAGGCAGATGGAAAACAGCCTAAAAACCATCCACAGACAGGGCGGCTCACCAGACCTCGACCCAAGTCCGCCGGGCGGTTTCGTGCCGGGGACTAGACGCTCCTTCCCGCTCCAGAAAGCCGTGCGTTAGACATTAGACGGCTTACCGTAAGATACTAATGGGTACACACCGCTACATTTGCGCCCTGAAGATGAGTGTCAGCATTGTGTCATGCTTCTTTTTAACAACTCTTTCGACCTGCTGTTTGTGGTCGTTTACTTGAGCGCGCCACTGTGGTAAATCTTCTGCTAAAATTCTCCGCATTTCTCTAAGATCTGTGCGAACAGTTTCGCCAGCACCGCAGCACACATTTCTTGTTCGGTCTTTCTCATTATTTCGGCATATTTTTTAGAAACCCATGAAATATTTTATTATATTTTTCTCCATGTGGAGCAAGTTATTGTGTCACCCTCCGACCCTGCTCAAGAGATAACTTATTACCACTTTAGTGGGGTTCGCGCCTTTAGTGTTAAATTCGGATTGAATGTGTCTCTTTTTGTGACGTCATCTGATAATTTATATATGATACCGGAAATCTCGCGGTACGTCATAGTGAAATTAAAAATTTCTATTTTATCTTCGTCCATTGTCGTAGTGATCCGTGTATTTATACCTTTCACTATCGCATCGAACTTTGTATCCAACCTTTTCCTCTGATGATTGGTGATCGCTATATTTTCCTGTGTAAATTTTCGTAATGTTGTTTGAATTTATTTTCGATGCTTTCAATTATTGTCAGAATTTATTTTCAATGCTTTCGGATTGTTGTCAAAATTTTCAGTTTCATGAGATTATTTTTTAAGTTTATTTTCGATTCTATCTGATTGTACTTTGTCAACAACTAATCTTTGCTGTAGAAAATTTTCTGATTGTTCTCTGAATTCATCATCAATTTCGCCATGTTGTTGTTTAAATTTGTTTTCGATTATGTCCGATTTTCCTTTGTCGATAATCAAACTATGTTGGCGATAATTTTCTGATTGTTCTCTGAATTTATTATCAATTTCTTCAGATTGTTTTTGACCATATCAATACTCTGTTATTTCACGAGCTACATGAAACTAGCAGTAATTCGTAGAATCAAATCGTCTAACGTGGAAGTTAACTGTTTTTGTGGCATGTCTGGTTCGCAAATTTGTGATTGGACTGCCATCCCCTCGAACAAGGCATTTACATTTTCTATTGCAGATTCTGACAATTCTGTATCAGAATCTGCCTTCTGTTCAGTCGGCACGAATGCATTGTCCCTATCGACTGGAGTCTGGTTTTCCTTTTCCTGGTTTGCATCCATGCCTCCAGGCTTTCCGAATGTCATAATCGGAGAGTAAACCTCAGAAGTTAAAACTATTTGCATAAATGCAAATAATTACACACAAAAACAACCGGCAAATACATAAACACATTAGAAAAATGTGTTACAAATACGGAAGACAAGATGGCTGCCTAATTACAGAGCACACGTTGGATTCCAAAATGAAGCGTCTGCTCGCCAAAGATTACTGAAATTTAGTTTTAAGTAGAAATTGAAATTAATCACTGGAACGAACACTTCAAATTAACGGGCGTTGCTGATTGTGGATGCATTTTTGTTAGTGACCAAATTGAGTGCTAGAGAAATGCATTAAAATTTAGAGAAGAATTTTCTTTTTAATACCACTATCAACTTTGCAAGGATGGTATCAGTTTTTTACGGGGCAGATCACTTAAGGTTCCAATCCTTGCATTCAAGTTTGCAAAATGCTTCGTGACGATCTGTAGTTAATTTTAGGGACGCTGTAGCAAGTTTCAGATGAATAAATGACAGAATGCTAATTGTATCAGGCCATCCTTTAAGCTCGAACTGGTAGTTGGCTCAAATAATGGAACATTAAAACATTTCGTATATTTCACATCTATTAAAGAACTACTAAAGTGGGAACTCATGAGAAGTAACTAATTTACATGAATTTAATTGCAAATGGTTGTAAAACCAATACATGACACTTGTATTAGATCCGTCTACATAAAAGAAAGATTAATAACTGATATGCAAGGAACGCAGGTATAGTGCGTCCTGTCTGTATAAAAGCTAACAAACGAAAGTGAGAGCCGGATAGGAACCCTCTTCACTTACCTTCTAAAAGAAAAAAAAAAAAAAAAACGTATTACAATCTATCGCAATCAGCCACAGGCTAACCGCCGCTATTTCTTTGAAATATTATTTATGAAATAGAATCACATTTCCTGTAAAAGAACTGCCGAGACACCAGTATTGCAAGCTTCAGTCTGGGCCACAGATCTTTCCTTAAAGTCAGGTACGGTTAAAACCGGTGGGTTGCCAATCACAGTTTTAATTCCTTCAAAGGCTGCCTGCTGACTTTCAGCCCAAACGAATTTCTCATTGCTGCGTAACATATTTAACGGTGCTGCAAGCTCTGAAATGAAGGGATTCGGCTATACTGTCTACCGATTTTTGAAATTCTGACATGTTATGAGACTTTTGGTCTCAGCGTATGCATCCTCTTCGTTATTAGTTCCAAAGTCCTGTGGTTCACGTTATCTCACGGTGGTCGGATACAGGGCTCTGAACCAGAATGTGAACCTTCAGCCGGTACCCACACTTGGTCTGCAAAATAGTGTTTTAAGATTTTCTTTAGCTGAATATTTCATTGTTAATTATTTAAATGAGGCCTACTACCAAATACCGTTAGCCGAAGGCTCGAAGGATTTTATCAGCTTTTGGACAGATTACAACCCCTTTGGGGGTAATCACTTGCCCTTCAGTCTGGCTACAAGAGCTGTGATCCCGTCCAGACTGTTAGATTCGGTTATGGGTGGCCTCAGGTTTCGTTATGGCGAAGGTTAATTTCATACATGTCCAGATCTTCTTCTTGGGACACATTGTGCCAAGTGCTGGTGTTGCAGTCGATCAGGGCCCGACTCAGGCCATTTATGACTCACAGCTAGCTGACGATAAAAAAGAGGGTGGATAGTTTTTTCGGAATGCTCTACTATTCAAGAAATATATTCCCCTCTACAACTCCCTAGAATAATGAGAATCTATTTGGACAATTGCCTGTCAGACAGAGTTTGATTTCTTGAAGCAGGTGCTTGATGGTGCACCAGACATAACGATTTCGTGGTCCAGACTATGGATCCAATACCGGCATTGCTGATGTCTTGTTCCAAGCAAGTGAATGCGAATATCACCCCTCACCTACGCCTTAAGTTGTTTATCTGATGCTAAATGTAAGTACACTGTGTATGAACCTTAGGTACTGGGGGTAGCCTTTACTTCAGAAAAGTTCCGTTTGTATTTCTAACATAAAATTTTTATTTTGACACAGCATCCAAGTTGAAAGCAGGATACTCTCAAGACCTC
Organism: Schistocerca cancellata; assembly: GCF_023864275.1. NCBI lineage: Eukaryota > Metazoa > Arthropoda > Insecta > Orthoptera > Acrididae > Schistocerca > Schistocerca cancellata. The sequence continues at coordinate 182,572,314 of NC_064628.1, read as the reverse complement.
ACAAAACGAGGTACTCAACACGGGTGGCAGTGCGGATTTTCATGTTTACGTATTGTGGAAAACATACGTGGGGTGTCAAAACCAGGTGGCGGACACTTTGAATGGAATATTCCATGAGGACACAGGAGTTGATCCTGAGGCAGCCGAGCTGACTGCGTAGAGTGTTGCGGTGGTTTTGAGGTAAGTTCTGTTTTTGCTAATTTAAAGGAGCAAGACGCCAAGTTAGCTGAGGTTTGGGAGAGAAATAACTGGGGTGAAGTGGTCGACTGCTATTCAGTGTTTATTAAGACCCTTTATGATCAGCGGTTAAAAATCAGCATTCCGAATTGTCTGTATCAGTAGCTTTTAATTACTTTCTTGTTTCCTTATGTGGTGACCATTTGGTCTTGGCCAAAACCCTTCAGAAGGTGACAGAATGTTTGACTTATAATGGATTGGTCAAGGATATTAAGGTGATGATCGCACAGTGCGAATTATGTAAAATCGCGAATCACAATCCGCGGCCTTTCATGTACATCTCCTGAAGATAGTCCAACAGGTAAGGTTTTTATTGATTATGTGGGGCCATTGCGATGTAATAAAGAAGGTTAGTAGTATATTTATGTGAGCGTCGACGCATTTAGCCTGTTTGTTTGGATAATTCCAGGTAGAACGGTTATAATGACAGGCACTTTACAACGTCTTTCAAGTATTTTTTCTAGGTTAAGGTCTCCGAAGTTGGTGGTTTGCGGTAACGCATGTGGTATTTTTATCTGGGGCCTTTGAAAAGTTGTCTTTTAACCTTGAAGTTACTCACATCACCCCTATTCCTTACATCCACCAGCTGTCATTTGTGGTAAGAATCAACCAGGTTTCGAAGTCATCCCTGGTTATAGATAATAAAAAAGCGAGTCTTGTTTGGTGTTTGGAGAAATCCGTGAGATGGTCGGCTGTCGCGTTCAGTACTGCTGGCCGTGAGATGCACGAAACGATGTTCGTAAAACTCACGTTGGGGCACCCCATCAATTGTTCTTTCTCAGAGTCGTGGAAAACTGGTACCTACTACCTGATAAGATTAATTCTTCTGATATTAGAAATAAATTATATGTGCCTCGTCAGAATATAGCTCCAGCGCATCAGAAGCAGACAAAACAGTACAACCAGAGGCTCAGGGAATCTGGTATACCTTAGAGACGGAATAAAGGAGCCAAAGTATTGCCCAAAAGACGTTGCCTCCCTTCATGCGATGCAGGATAGTTCAGAGAATTTCCTCAGTCAACCTCTAAAGCTATAACATGAATACCAGCAAACGAATGAGAGTTCATTTCAAAGCCAGATTAAGCTTAATTGTAAGGGCAGTGACAGAAATAAATCTGAGAACTGTCCCTCTCCCAGTGTGGAAACTTTAGTAGAGGAGACTGAGCCAGTCTTCAGTCGATCCCAATGATTTGCTTCCACCCCCTAGATGCACGGTGTCGCCGCCCACCAGGAGGCAAGTGAATCGTGCCATTGATAATTGAAGTTGGTACGTGGGCTGTCTCAGAGAGACTGTCGGCGCACCATACCTTTTGCCCTGGCTGAAGCGTTAGCCAGTCTTGAAGGCTTTTATTTTGAGTTGATGAAGTCGTACGAGGCCCAATGTAGTGCGGGACCTGTATTGGGACACGTCCTATTATGTACCCTTTGCCACATTGAATTCCTGATAGGGCCTGCCAGTATATCTGTGGTGTGTGGTGGCTCTCGCGTTCCAGAGGAAAGGCGGTTTGGTGGATTCAGTTTGGATAAATGAAGGCGTCTGCGAAATCCTGTCTTTTGTGAAGGCACATTTATATAATTGATTCTGCTAGATGGGCAGTAAATCCACCACTTTCACTGCAGATGCACAATAAAGTTCCTCCTACCTTGGGAATCTCAATGTAACAAACATAGAGGTCATGGACGTTGACTCCGGAAAGGTGGCGCTAGGTGGAAATGTAAGTCGGCAGGCAGGCGTGCCGAGATAGTCCGCAGAATTGCGTCTGACACTGTGACCAGATGGCGTAGTGGTTAATGAAACTGCCTAGTAAGCAAGAGATCCCTAGCTTGAATCCCGGTCCGGCACACATTTTCATTCGTCGTAGCTGATTCCGCTTGAAGTACCAATACAGCTGACAGCAATAGTTCCTATACTTTCCTTTCCTTTCTCCCCTCTCAACCTTCAACTTACATAAAATCCTGTCTTATCGGATGGCGGGCACTCACAGTGTATGAATAACTGGCTCATGGAATCTGTCTGTGGAGGCTGCAGCACTATATTTTGAGAACAGTGAGCAACGACCAGTTTACATGTAAGTGTATTCTTGTTTTGGCCGTGAGATAACTGACTGAAAGTGCTACTCTCCCTTAACGTCATCAGTATTACGTTTCAGTTGTAATGAGCTGCTACGAACTTCCTTACGTATAATATTGTACCACTTGGTAGCTCCGCTGGCGCACCGCTACTGGTTTTGAAAAATTTTATGGTTCCCTTTGCAGTCGTAAAGTAGCAGTGCCAACGCGTGTGCAGCTTTATTCGTGTGTTTATTTAAATCATATTCCGACTCATTTTGTTCACAACTGCGGATACTATTAATCTGTTAGAGAACAGAGCGGCTAACAGTGTAGCTATTTAAAATTTTAGATCTGAGCAATTAATTTTAACTGTTGTACTCGCACGCTTGGTTTCAAGTTTCACTTGTTTTGTAAATACCTTTTTAAGCTTGTGCTAATCTCTGTGCGTTTGGGCAATGTACGTGTTTTATCATGTTTAAGGGAACGATAATTATTTACCCATTTGTTGGTTAAAAGTCACATACGGTCCCGAGCTCGAGGAGGCTTAATTTTTAAAAGTCTGTCTTATGGATATAAATTTCATGGTTTACTGAAAAATTTCATGTGCAGTAATTGTTTTACTTTATGTGTGTTTAGAAATTTCTGTTCATACTGTTGAAAACTGTTGTGTTTTTTAAGTGGATCTCAGGCGGCCGGTGCTGGCGTTCTGCAAGGGCCTGTAGCTGGTGGCGACTAGATTCACTTGTTCAGTGCAGTGATGAAATTATTTAATTTCATGAGTTTTCCATTTTTTTATTAGTTTTGTGAATGTTTTATGTTTTCTTTCTCGGGAAAGCGCTTTACACTACCGAGCCTGAGCGTTTATTTCTGTGTTCTTTTCTGATGCATTCTGCGTTTCTGTTGACGTGTCTGCTCTTTCCATTAAGTAATTTGTTGTGCTTGTTGTAAACTGAAGTGCGTAAGCAATTTGAGTGGAGTAATGTAATCAAAGTACAACGTATGGTGGTTCTAAAGCTTAACTTAACCAACCACAGATTAGTGTAACATCTTCTATTACGTCTTAAGCGACAGTTATTAATGGAGGCGCTTCCGTTTGTTGTTTCTTATTCTGAATGCATTATAGGTTGTTTATACTTGTTAATAAAATGAGTTTACTTTGGTTAAGGATTTCAGCCCACTCCAAAACCCCTAGTTACTTTCTACCCCCACCGTTTCCAGTGCCCCAATGAAGCAGAGGAAGTACTAATTTCCTCAATGTCACTTAAACAAATTTAGTTTAAACTTAGAGAAAACTTGTCACACAATCTAGCTCCGTTCTGTAACTAAATGCTAATGATCCGTATTTGCAAACTGATGGACCAAGACATCATGACCACATGCTTAATAACGTGTTAATACACCTTTTATAAATCAAGAAGCCCCTATGCTAAATGAAATGGATTCGAAAAAACTTTGACCGGTTTCCGTAGACACTCGGTAAGAGATAGCTGCGCTCAGATCACACATTACCTGTGGCCATATATGTTCTACCAGGTTATCATGAGACAAATTTGGTGACGATGTCATCGAAGTGAGGTCACTGCTCCTGAAATAACAACTGCCCGATTGTGGCCTTGTGACTCGGACGTATCCTGGTGGAAGATGCCCCCAGCAAAGATATTAAGCATGAGGGGATGTAGACGGTCGGTGATAGTATTAACATAGTCTACAGATCCTCGTTGTGCCTTCAGTTACAGACTCAGGTCCCATGGAGGCCCAGGTGAATGTGTCCCACAGCACAACTCTACAGCCTCCAGAATTCGTCAGTGGTGCTGTGCGTATTTCCTGTATAACGGCATATCCGATCACAGCCGTAGACGTGTAACCAGAAAAGCCATTCATCCTAGGAGTAGTCATCTGTATATTGAATCAGTCTCGACTGTCCAAAGACAAATGCAATCTTAACTGACACGATCGTTGGTTTAACATGGCATCATATTGGGACCTGCGGTGAAGCCTCACGTTAAGCGATGTGCCCTGAACGGCGTGCATCAAAACACTTGTGCCAGCAGCAGCACTGTCGTCTGCTAACACTACTGGCTACTGCCATATAAAAAAATTCGTAAATATTGTCACTGCTGCGGAAGGAATTTAAAAAGATAGTAACTGTGTGTTAGTAATTAAAGGTATAGGACGAAGTTTCGTTACCCGACTGATTTATTTCCGTGCGAAGCAATAGTTAAGTTAGCGGGAATCGAGCCATGGTGTTGGTCGTTGTAAAGCAAACTGTGGTTAAATAAAACAAAAACGGTGCCAGCCTAGTATGGTAAAGTGGTACTATGTGATTATACTGTTAAGAAAACAGCTGCTGTATATGCCTTTATTTAGTGCTAAAATCTGTTTTGCAAGTGCTACACAAAATGCCACGTTGGAAAAGTAGATTGTCATGAGCGGTACAGATATAAGTTTAAACAGCTCTGGCAATATACTGTCTTTCACTAACCTATACTGTTTGTATTCAAAACAAGGGAGCCGATGTTTATTATACAAAATCAGTCAGTAATACAAAAGCGATCAATGAGTGAGAGCACAGCTGACTCGGACACGAGGAGATTTCATCACTTAACTATGGAAAAACTTGTATGTAGAAGTGATATTTGTTGTACTGACTGACATGATTACTGTTTGTTTTCAAAGGGAACATATATTTCTTTACATTAAGTAGAGTATAAGTGAAATATGGTGACCCTGAATCTATTACGGTTTTGACAACTTATTTCCAATTAATCGTTCAGCCTTTAAAAAGCACAAAATGTATTAAAATTTAATAATGTCTATAAAACTGGCCCAAAATTTTACATGGAGGGTGTCGGTGAGAAATGGGCTGAGGACAAATACTTTCGGAATGTTTGAATAAAGATAGACATATAAACACAAATAAAGGAATAAAACAACACTATAACACAAAAGTGAAGCAGGTAATCCATCATGTAATGAGCTGTAACTATTTTTTATGATCACTATTGCATTCAGTTACATTTAGTGCTGAACTAACATTTTGATAACAACGAGAAAAGAAACGAGCAATAGTTCTTTTCTAAGCTTTCAGTTCCTTAGCAAAACTTCAAATATTCAAATATACAAATCACGTGTTGTCAAAAATTAAATTAATTCACCACTTAAGGAGTTTTCTACTCCACAAAACTTAATGAGAACTATTAAAATAATAAATACTTTGCAGTTCAACAATATAGGACACACTCGGATACACTGCACCACTGGGAAAAGAACCATGTCTGGTTGAAATGACTAAGCAACGAATGAATGTTAACAACAAAAAGTAGAAATTAAAGTGCTGATTACTCGCATCAGAAACAAATTACAGGTCCACGCAAATAAATACAGTACTAAATTCTTCCTTGACCTGAATGTGGTTGTGGCGTCATTCGATGGTAAAATAGAGGCAGCAGAATTAATCATAACACTTGAAACAGAAATGCTCTGCAAATTATCTCCTTGGCGACGGGTTTTTACACTTCGGAGCCAATCAACAAATGCCGTCTACTTCAACATACGAGGTAAGAACAGACTGTATCCTAGCAACAGCTGATCCGTGCAGCTCTACCGTCAAATCCATCTCTTCTATTCATACCTATCACTTTTCATAACGTACAAACCTACGTATCCTATTCCTGAACCTGTTCTACAAATCCTATTGTAACATATTAACATTTTAACAGAACTTAGTTTATAAAATTACATATATACATTAACTCGTGTCAGATAACTTCACAGAACATATAAACAAATATTTACATATGAGATGAACTAGAGGGCGTAGTGACACAGATTTCGCAGTATACATAAGACAGTACAGAAATTACTTGAAACTGCTACAGTCGATAAAGGACGTAAATGTTACACGCTGTCAGTTTTTCTGTCATAGATCGCCGCCTATCGTGCTCTACAAACTTCCATATTTTCCCACGCGGCTTTGGCGTGGCGCCAACTCTTGATTTCACCGTCTTCCAACCGCTTTTCACTGTTTCTCACAACCATAGCAAGTGACCAGCCGAAGAGTTTCGTCATTACCGCAATATACAATACCAAGAGCCGCTCCATAGCTATCTGACTTTTTTAACACTACCTTATATCAGTGGATTTCCCCAGTCGTGACTCGTATTATCGCTTACGTGACTCATTCATCTCTGATCCACTATCACACCTAACACTTCCTCGTAGCAAACAGATAGCATTCAGTCTCCTGATGGTCTGAGACCATGATGTTTTGGCTCATCAGTGTGTACAGTATGCATACCTTCGGACTACGAAGTTCCAGGATAAAGAGATATTACAAAGAGAGGTCAAATGAGACTCCGCACAGGGCCGGCCGCGGTGGTCTAGCGGTTCTGGCGCTGCAGTCCGGAACCGCGGGACTGCTACGGTCGCAGGTTCGAATCCTGCATCGGGCATGGGTGTGTGTGATGTCCTTAGGTTAGATAGGTTTAAGTAGTTCTAAGTTCTAGGGGACTTATGACCTAAAATGTTGAGTCCCATAGTGCTCAGAGCCATTTGAACCATTTTTAGAATCCGCACATAATATCTTTGAACAGAAATGAACGCCAAACGTAACATAATACTATAGGTACTATCTTTTGATGTAACAATAACACATTCAGACAGTTAATTGAGGCTACAGTGCTGTAGCAGTGAATACTAAATTTGAAATAATACCTTTCTTCATATTTCTCCTCTCTCTCACACACATGAAAGCTGACTAATATTTTCACACTATGTTGTACTAGTTAAACCTTTCCTAATATTACAAAACGAAAATGAGTAATGACAACGCGACTGAATAAAAAGAAAGGTGTCACAGTTCGAAGCATTTTTCTATTAAATGTTGTAAATGCATACAATACACAAGCTTTTTTTACAATTTTCTTTGAATGTTTTGCGAATATATAGTCTTGCGTATCTCAGAGAAGACATTGCAGTTTCTGTCAAACTTTCTTGGATGCCGGTGACACTGGCTTCTTTTTGAAAGCTGAACTTCAGCGGGAGGTTCAACATGTTCTCTACAACTCCTGGAAGCGCTTAAGTAATATTAAGAACTGTTCATCACGTATCTTTTATTAGACCAAGATATTCCATATTTACTTAAATAAGTTTTATGAGTTAGTATATTATCAGTATCTTCTTCATTAGCTATGTTTGAAATTCAACTACTATATCTTCATTATCTGTAACTTATTCTTCTTCTAAACTGTCGCTTGGGCCTTGGAGACGATACGCGTTCTCAACATTCCTCTTCCAGTGCTCTCTATTCCTGGCTTTTGTAGTCCATTCTCTTTCACTCAGGCCCATTGCCACTGCGTCCTCGTCGAGGTCATCCTTCGATCTGGTTCGTAGCCTTCCTCGCTTCCATCTGCCACCTATGGATCCAGAGAATGCTACTTTAGGTAGTCGTTACCCCTCCATCCTAATTAGATGTCCGGCCCACATCAGTCTCCTCCTCTTCATCCTTTGACTAATAGCAGCTTGTTGATACCACTCCTTCAGTTCCTGGTTAAATATTCTCCACTCCTGTGTTTCTGGGTCTCTCTTGGGTCCAAAAATTTTCCTTGATGTTTTCTTTTCAAAAACTTATAATTTTTGTTCATCTGATTTTCTAAATGTGAAGCTTTCTGACCCATGTAGAACTACTGGCAGAATTACACTCTGATGTAGCCAAACTTTGAAGCTTCTGGATACAGCTCTGCTGGATAACGCAGCTCGTAGGCCATAATAAGCTTTATTCGCTGCTGCTATCTTCGCTTTAATTTCAGATTCCATTTTACCCTGTTCATTGACGATGCCTACCAAATATTAGAAGTTGTCTACTCTTTTAAAAGTGAGATCATGAACTATCTGTGGACTACCATCATGGGGCGCCTTATACTCTGTTATCTTCTCTTTAATATCTAATCCTTCTTTCCTTGCAATGTTTCTTTAGGAACTTGTCATGAGTTGTAAATCGTCTTTGTTTCCACTTATTAGGACAACACCGTCCTCATGAGCAAGACGATGTATTTTATTCCTACCCATCTTTACTCCAACTGGGTTTACTTTTCGGTGTTCTCTATCTATCTCTTCTAAAACTAGGGTGAAAAGTATTGGAGATAAAACATCTGATAGTCTGTGGCTTGTTCTGACTTCAAACTCCTTTTACACTCATGTGCTGGTCCTTACTTTACAATAGGTTTCCTCCAACCACATCTGTAGAAGGCATATTAACTTTCCAGGAAATTTAAACTCTTTGAGAACCCCGGTTAGTGTGCTCCTGTGTACGTTGGCGTAAGCTTTATGAAGTCAACAAATACCATGTGGATGTCAACGCTATGTTCTCATGCTCTCTCAGTTATTTGTCGGAGTGTAAAGAAGTGATCACTAGTAGACCTGGCTCTCCAAAAACTACACTGATAGTCGCCTATAATTTCTTCAAAAAACTTCCTCTAAAATTATCACAATACAGAAGGTCATTCTTTTATAAAATGCGGCAGATTATGGCCCTTTTCCAGTGGTCAGGCATCTTTTCATGTTCCCACACTTTCCTTAGCAATTTTGCAAATCTTTTTACCAATTGTGGCCATCCATTCTTTATTAGTTCACCCAAAATTTTATCTTCACCTGAAGCTCTATTATGTTTTAAATTTTTAATTACTCCCTGTATTTTTTTCTTCTCTGGATGGCTCTACTTTGATGTCTACTGTGTCTGGCACGTCACTTAAAAGAGTTTCAGTGGGGTCTTCGCAGTTTAGTAAATTAGCGAAGTAGTCTGCTCTCTTTCAGCATCACTTGTGAGGATTGTTCCTTGGGTATCTTTAATAAATGTTTCTCTCTTTGAATATTTTTGTGTTACTTTGTTTACGTTTTGGTACATATGTCTTGTCCTGTGATGAATGCAATCCTCTTCTGCCTCTTTTATTAGTTCCTTGTAATACTTCCGTTTGTCCTGCCTTAATATAGTGGCTGTTTCCTTTCTTATTCTGGCGTAATTGTCTCTGAGATCGTGGTCTCTCAGATTTTCTATCCTCATTTTCCTACTCAATCTTCTTTCTTCAATTTCTTGCTAGCACAGTTGGTTGAACCACAGTTTATCGGAATTTTTCCGTTTACCCAGTATCTTCGAGGCAACACTGTTTACTACCTCCTTAATTTGAGACCAGCCATTGTTCATCTCACTGGCACTTTCCAACTCCTCACAACTCATTAGGCTTTCTGCTAGTGTTGACTCACACTTTCTTCTTACCTCTGTTTCTTTTAACCTATTTGTGGTATAGGGTATAGTCTGCTTAAATATTGTTCACATTTTCTTATATTTAATGTTCATTTTACTTATCACCAGGAAGTGATCAGAGTCACAGTCTGTATGCCAGTCTGTTTCCATCCATGTTCCTTTATGAATGCCATTAGGATGGAACCTTGTACTCACAATGCAGAGATTGTTGTCAATTGCGAAACTGATCAATTGGATGCCATTGTCACTGGTTTCCTGATGCAGGCTTGCGTTACCTACCGCCGCTTTATGGATGTTTTCTTGACCCAATTTGGCATTAAAGTCACACAATACTACTTCGACTTTCTGATTTGGCAGTGAGTTGTACACGTTTTCTAATTCAGTACAAAATTCCTCCTTAATGTAGTCACATAGTGCATGTGCATTAATAGAGGATACATCATTGCTTCGCCCTGCGATTCCGATGTAGAAGATACTGTTGGTAATAGATTTAAATTCTTTCACTGCTTTCACAATTGAGTTATGTACATAGAAACCAGTACGTAATTCATGGCGCTCGCAACAGTCCCCGTATAGTATACATCCTGCGTTCATCTTTATCGATCTAGTAACGATCCATCTAAACTGCTGGGGGGCTACTACTTTCGCCTGGTATTTCTCTAATTATTTGGTCAAATTCTGCACACTTCTTGGTCTGTATAGGGTCCTGAAATTCAATGATCCAAAAGAGAAATCCGTAGGCCGTTGCCGTTTCCGATTATAGTTGAGACATTCCTGATTCCGAGGCTTATGTACAGCGTCCTGACCCAGATAATTTTTGTGAGTGGGGAGGTAACCCTCTGCACAACCCCCATCCTGGAGGACCAGGACATTTTGTTCGGATGCCACTCCTAGAGATGTTGCCTTCTCTACGGATCTTGACCTGCCCCTGGCCAGTAAGGTGCTAGTTTCGTTCCACAGCAAGTATTTTATTTCCTCGGTACCCACAATATCTAGTGAGCGTTCCTCGATCCGCTACAGATGGGCGACTAGCAACCCCGCACGGGCGTTATCTGTAACACATACTCATTTTCTGATGATTCTCATTTATTGTCACTATTTAGTTCTTGAATATCATTATCATTCTCTATCATAGAAATTACTGCACGATGGTGCTCCGAACTTTTTACATCATACCTAACCCGATAACTTTCTACTATTTTTATTTCGCTAACACTAACAGCACTTGCAACATCCCAGATCAATCCAAAATAAGAAACTCAGAATATCATACAAAACAACAATGATTGGTCATGTTCCCAACAATGAACCTACTGTAATATTTAATAATACTATCATTATTTCCTGTGGAATGAAGAGAATTCATGCACTGAAAAACAAAACTGAGCTCATTCCGAGCAGGTGTTGGGGGCTCTAAGGTAGTCCGACCACGTGTTATCCCCAGCCGATAGGCGTCACTGAATGCGTATATGGAGGAGCAAGTGGTCAGCACGGTGCTCTTCCACCCACCGCCAGTTTACAAGACCAGAGCCGATACTTCTCACTCAAGTAGTTTCTCACTTGGCCTCACAAGGGCTGAGTGCACACCACTTGCCATCAGCGCTCGATAGATCCTCACAGTCACCCATCCAAGAGGCAGCAAAGCCCAACAGCTCTTAACCAAGATGATCTGTCAGGAACCGGTATTATTAGTGGGGTAAGGCCTTTTGCGTCCTGAAAAAGAAATTTTTCTATAATAACGATTATCCGGTGGGGTCAACAGAGAACCAGTTAATAAAAACAAACACTACTTTCACTCTGTTCACTTAATTATGTAGACAACACAAGAGACATGAGGTAACGAGTGTATCTGACAATAACAAGATGTCTCATTAAGTTAAGCCGCTCATTTCACGTGAACACGAGAAAAAAATATAGGTTTGGGGTCCCAGCTGACCCCGCTTGTTAGTCTGAAGGTTAAATTACTACGTTTTGCTTTATATCCATAGAAGTGAGATAGACGATAGTGGATTGGACGTCTACTGTATACAGAAAAAAATGGGAATTTGACTAATAGCTTCCAAACATGTACATTGTTAAATAGGTATCATTAGTCGTTATTGTGCTTACCTGAACTTTCGTCTTACACACTAGGCGTAGGACCGTTATTCCATCAAAAATAGAGCACTTACACACGATTGTAGCCAATTAATGATTTGGCGATTTTTATCGCGCGAGCACTGAATGGTCGAGGTTGGACTGCGGGCGGTGCTGTGTGGAGGATAGGAAAGCAATGGACCGCGTGCGGGAGGGAGGTCAACGGACAGGATTTGGCGCTGGTTTCGGTGGCCGCGTGGTGAGCAAACGCGCGCCCTCGCCACCCAGATAATTGAATTTCAAACGAGCGTCGCAGGTGGCTGTTTCGCTGCGGCGGACGCAGAAACTCTCCACTGCGGCCGACTATAAAATTCCTGCTCCTGTGTGGGCGGCGCTGGGCGGGGAGGGGGCGTTAACAACGACCTCTCTGCAGCTGGAGCTGCAACGGCAATAGCTACCTCCCCCCACTCCCAGGGCGCGTCATGAATTTCTCGGCACGCGACTGCGTGGACACAGAGGTTAACTACCCGTCTGCTGTGGACGCAGGCGATGAGTTGCCACTGGCTGTAGCGTTCTCCTACTGCGCTCGTTTTACTGCGTATGAAGGTTAATCTCAACACCAATCCGGGCTCAAAGTTCTCCATTCTTATTTATGGCGACCAACAGACCTTTTACGTCATTTGTTTCATATGTGTTGATAGTAACTCGCAGAAGTCGTTTATATTACGTATACTCAGTTCCGGGATAACGGAGTGGGCAGGAGACGTAAATCAGAATGCAGGACTTAAGGCTATCCCTTAATTCAAGAGGTGACATTTCTGTAATGTTTTCTACGAGGTTACGTCTCCGTGATACTAAGGATAACATATAACCCGAGAATTACAACACAAATCATTTGAAATTTTAATTTAAGTTACATACCAACTACTTTTACATTTATTTAAGTGTTGTTTAAATAATAATCTAATTTGATTTTATTGGACTAAATAGAGTCTAAAATATTGTACTTTTCATCACACGAAATCGCACACATTTGTGCGTTTTTTTTTTCCAAATAGTACACTGAAACGAACTGTTAGATAACTGAATTTTACATTGTAAAACACTGTAATATCTCAGCTGCAAGTAAATGTTCATATAAAACTCAATTCCTGTGTTTAATTTGGCACATAAAAGTGGCACTGGATAGATACAAATTCAACTTCTGCAAAACTGTCAAACCAGTGCTGGGACATACAGTTTTCTTTATCACTATTCAGAATGTATTTGATCTTAACGAACACGATAAGTACTCTATTGGAGAAACAGACGTCGCTATCAGAACTGCCCTAAAGTTATTCCTATTAATCACGTCTTGTTCTCTAGCAGAGCTGTGACCACTGGATATTGTAAACTCGTCTTTATCGTCTACTTCTTGATCTTTCATTTCTAGATAACAATTTAGAAATTTGCTTATAATTTTATACGTATTTCAGTCATTTGTGGCAAGTGGAAACGCTGCCTCATCAAGAGGAGTGATAACGGGTTCCTCGTCTTTCATAGTTTGTGTGCTACCAGTGGCACATTCGGAATCCCAGAAGGCAGTGATTAATACAATAACACTGTTTAAACACCAAAAATGGTTGTAGCGGTACCTTTGTACAAGGTACCAAAATACCGCTTAGGCAACACGGTAAAGGAGTGTTTCCTGGTATCCAACATATACTTGTTCTTACTTGTATTATCTCTGAAATACACCTCTCATATTATATGATACAATTTGCTGCAGTCAATACCTACAAAAAGATAATTGTCTGCCAATAAATATTAACGACCACAGATTTTAGTAAGTTCACAATGTTGGTTTTTAAGCACATTGAATCTGTACAGCACTGAGTACAGGAGAAGTCTCGCGCAAAATACGAAATATGAATTGCTTGCCCTGCATCCTTTCCGGTGAAAGAGCGTCTCTTGAGTTCCGAAGACGTGTGGAGGAAATATTGGCAACTCAGTCCATTATTCTTATTAGGCTGGCCCATTTCGTAACATATTGCCTGTCGATGATAAATACTCGCATTTGTATCGGAGCCCACCACAGACATAATTAGTCACAAATTTTCATCTATGCATATACTCCCGAATTTTACAGACTCATACCATCTTATTAAATTTCTTCTGGACTTACGTAACACCGCGATTAATATAGATGAAGGCTACGATGATCTACACTCCTGGAAACGGAAAAAAGAACACATTGACACCGGTGTGTCAGACCCACCATACTTGCTCCGGACACTGCGAGAGGGCTGTACAAGCAATGATCACACGCACGGCACAGCGGACACACCAGGAACCGCGGTGTTGGCCGTCGAATGGCGCTAGATGCGCAGCATTTGTGCACCGCCGCCGTCAGTGTCAGCCAGTTTGCCGTGGCATACAGAGCTCCATCGCAGTCTTTAACACTGGTAGCATGCCGCGACAGCGTGGACGTGAACCGTATGTGCAGTTGACGGACTTTGAGCGAGGGCGTATAGTGGGCATGCGGGAGGCCGGGTGGACGTACCGCCGAATTTCTCAACACGTGGGGCGTGAGGTCTCCACAGTACATCGATGTTGTCGCCAGTGGTCTGCGGAAGGTGCACGTGCCCGTCGACCTGGGACCGGACCGCAGCGACGCACGGATGCACGCCAAGACCGTAGGATCCTACGCAGTGCCGTAGGGGACCGCACCGCCACTTCCCAGCAAATTAGGGACACTGTTGCTCCTGGGGTATCGGTGAGGACCATTCACAACCGTCTCCATGAAGCTAGGCTACGGTCCCACACACCGTTAGGCCGTCTTCCGCTCACGCCCCAACATCGTGCAGCCCGCCTCCAGTGGTGTCGCGACAGGCGTGAATGGAGGGACGAATGGAGACGTGTCGTCTTCAGCGATGAGAGTCGCTTCTGCCTTGGTGCCAATGATGGTCGTATGCGTGTTTGGCGCCGTGCAGGTGAGCGCCACAATCAGGACTGCATACGACCGAGGCACGCAGGGCCAACACCCGGCATCATGGTGTGGGGAGCGATCTCCTACACTGGCTGTACACCACTGGTGATCGTCGAGGGGACACTGAACAGTGCACGGTACATCCAAACCGTCATCGAACCCATCGTTCTACCATTCCTAGACCGGCAAGGGAACTTGCTGTTCCAACAGGACAATGCACGTCCGCATGTATCCCGTGCCACCCAACGTGCTCTAGAAGGTGTAAGTCAACTACCCTGGCCAGCAAGATCTCCGGATCTGTCCCCCATTGAGCATGTTTGGGACTGGATGAAGCGTCGTCTCACGCGGTCTGCACGTCCAGCACGAACGCTGGTCCAACTGAGGCGCCAGGTGGAAATGGCATGGCAAGCCGTTCCACAGGACTACATCCAGCATCTCTACGATCGTCTCCATGGGAGAATAGCAGCCTGCATTGCTGCGAAAGGTGGATATACACTGTACTAGTGCCGACATTGTGCATGCTCTGTTGCCTGTGTCTATGTGCCTGTGGTTCTGTCAGTGTGATCATGTGATGTATCTGACCCCAGGAATGTGTCAATAAAGTTCCCCTTCGTGGGACAATGAATTCACGGTGTTCTTATTTCAATTTCCAGGAGTATATTATATGTCTCTTAGATTTTGTGACCAGTAATATTCAGAGTTTAACAAACATTTAGAGGGATGGTTGTATGGAGATGGCAGTGTTGATTGTAGTTAAGTGTCTAGGAGACCAAACAGCTGCTGTTCACTCTACTTCCACCCCCTCCACCCGCCCAACCCCTCCCGAGACCGAAGCTTATACCCATTCCGTCTGTGTGTAGGGTAAACCATGTGTGCATCTGTGAGAAAGTGGTGTTGGCGTAATGTGTATTTTAGGCGGAACATGGGTGCCAGCCCGGTGAACACACTCTTCAAGCCGCTTGAAAACCATATCCAGGCTGGCCGGCACGCCGACGCCCCGTCATTAGTTCGCCTGGCGGATTCGGTTCGTGTCGGAGTAACTCTCCGTCCGGAACTGGTGCCCTGCTGACCGTGTGGGCACCAATACTAATGCTCATGTGGTAATATTAATGACAATATTGATTTTAATAAAGAGCCTAAAAGCCTCCATTTAAGATACTCGCATTCATTACTCATAGGTTACACACACAGTAATAATCGGCTAATGGCGCTGTAAATACCGTATATAGGTAGGTAATAAACTGCATAATATTTGTCAGCATACGAAGATCATTATATATAGTATATAAAACAAAGAACATAAAATCGGAAGCAAGAAAACATAATGTTTTGTATGTTGTGATTCACAAATGCTAAGTATTTGTAAAAGAAGACACGACTACAAGGAATTTGCAGCTGCACGTACGTTATGCAACGAACAGTCCCAACAGAATTACCTCAACTCGTTAATTAATAAACAGTTTGATGCCAAAACACCACATTAAAACTTATAAAGTGGAGATATTAGTTTTGGTAAGCAGTTAATTGGTGCCAGAAAACAAATTGCTATGTAGCTGAAACTGAAGTTGAAGATGCAAGCATGGACGCCGTTGTAACAGTCTCAACTTTCACTTTCAACTGCTTGGCCCTTCTTGTGTGGAACAATAGAGGATTAATTGCACCTCTACTTGCAGCTTATTTATTGTTTTGGGAATTGGTTTCCAAACGAACATTTTACTGTAAATTTCAATATGTCATAAGCATGTCAATAATTCAAGTATTTATATAAAAGCTTCTAATAATTATTAGGGGCATCTGATGACAACTGCTCGCGACATATATCTCACTTAACTCATTTGAATTAAGCAGATGTTGAGAATGTTGTCGAAGCCAGACGTTGGGTAAAATGTACTCATACCGCAGCTTTCCGGCGGCCAATCTTCATTCTTCATTTACCCCATAAATAAAGCAACTTGTACCACGCTGAATGAAGTGCTCAATACAATTTCTGAAATATAAACATGTTCCCTGTGTCTCATAAACAAACAAATCCTCCCAGATTAACCGAATCATGGTAGAAACCTATATAAAACTGCCGCTAAGGGCGATAATTATGTGTTTGCAGATTCATTCATACAGGATGTCCAAGGAAATATGGTCAATATGTAGGAATATGACAAGAAAACTTACTTGACGTCGGAAACTTCATATGAACCTACTCTCTGATCCGATTTTGTTTCTGGAATAGAAGACATTTAATGTACATCATTTCATCCAGAAAATTTTAAAATTACTAACAGATTAAAGTTCCACTTATCACTCTGTTCAGTAAATTAAAGAATTCGCTTTCACTTTTGTATGATCCACTATAATCGATTTAGAAACGCACACCGACGCATGCTTCTTGCCTTTGCCTCTTATAGTGCGTCAGTACACTTTTGAAAATCGATGACAGTGGATCAGATGAAAGTTAAAGCGATTTCCTTAATGTACTGAAGAGAGTGTTAAATGTAGTATTCGTATGTTAATCGATATTAATGTCTAATGGGAAGCACAAGTTCAAAACCAAATGTACATTAAATGTTTTCTATAACGGGAACCGTTCGGAATAGGGGATATGTCCATATAATGTTCTTTACTTCGAATGAGTGTTCCTGTCATAATCCTGAGTCTTGTCCATTCCGCTTGGGACATCCTGTACACGCTACATCTAAATAAACGAAATGAAAAACGGTAAAACATAAAAATATGAAAGTGATCCAATACAAAATTTTAAATTAATTTACTTTTCGTTCCTTTAAAATCGCCCATTGCTCAAAGGAAATAAAGCGTCCCTTGAATAAAATCTATGAGCCCATGCTATCTTCGACCTCCTCTCTGAATGTTCTTGCACTAAAGGCACAATGTTCCTCAACTCAGCTCGCCTGTTCGCGCAATAAGATCCTTGTACCTTGTATTAAGGATGGCCTGCCCTTCGCTTCTGGGAATTTGTACTTGCCCCTCCTTCTGGGAGCAGAAACTAATTAGACAGCGAGCACCGTCTTCAATATCTCATTAACAACCAACTTGCTCCGGTCACTCCTTTCTTTCCGCCCACAGGAATAGAGCTTTAGTAGCTGGCTAACATATGAACTGCACTAGCAGGTCGTCATCTCACCTGTAAGGGATCCATGTCAGTCCTACTCTATATCTCTGACGGAATGTCAGTTGACAGCCAGTAGGTACTTCCATATCTACCTACCGTTGAACGAAAGGAAACCAAATTCTCATCAATTTTCTCACAACATAAAGTCTGTTACATAATTTGTCAATAATAATTATGCTTTCAGTTCAGATCGTGTCCAAGGTGAGACTTGAGTATTACGGTGGACACAGCAGCTTGAAAACTGAAGACATTATTTTAACTTGAATATATTTGTGACGACCTTCAATTTGATATAAAATTTATTTACATTAAAATATTTTTCGTTGAATGTGTTCCGCAGCTTTCATAAATAGTAGAAATGACATCACGTAGTACTTTAAGCTGTTGTTCACTTTATTCTTTACTGTGCAGCTAGTTATGGTCATAAACCATTATCTTTCTGTATGCACATAAAGGATAAAGGGAAATTCCAAGTAAAAAAGGATACTGCGAAATCACAATAAAAATACAGACAATAATTACAGACTTTTTTTAACATCAAGTGTTATACACATACGTATAAAGGGTCAGAAATACCATATTCATAAATAATGCTCAGTCATTTACCGTAAGGTGCATGGAGCATCAATTCTAAATAAAGAATACACAATATAAAGTGGCAAATAATCATGAGCGACCATTACAGTGGAACACTGCTAATCGGAAAATGGAATCAGCTGTAACGAACTTTCCCTGAAGACTATTACTATATTTGTAACAAGATGTCAAGGAAATTTTCGATATACATTTTGGTTTTCAATTCGGGATTGTTGATTCAAAACTGAATTTGGTTCTTTAGCATAATGGAAAAATTCTTCTATCGCTTCCATGAGCTCCATTTATCTACCTATCTCTGCTTTATGAATGGTAATAGCACTATTCATGAAATTTTTTCCTGTCTTAAATATGTAACAGATGATACAAGGTTTCTTTTGTTGGTGTTACAGAGCAAAACACAATGGTTAAAATTAGAGTTATTAATTTACATCCAGCCGAGAAAGGCACAAACATGTATCTCATGGCAGACAGAAAACTTTTTCAATTTAAGATGAACAACGAAATTCTATTTTGAATGAGCAATTCGAGCTAAAAACGTAAAAATATGTATTGAAAATTGTCATGATACCTTGTGAGAATGGTAGTACCAACTATGAAGGCCAAATGATTAAAACTAACTCTCCATCGTTGGCAGATCGACAGTGTTTCTCTGATAATGGTTGCTCACAATTCTTTGCTATATAATTTTGTGTACTCCTTCAACAGACTTTTCAATTGGCACTTGTGACATGACTCTCATTTATCCCTAGGCAATACTGATTCAGTTTTCTGCCACTGTTTTGTGGTTATTTTCTTGTGACTACTGCAAAATGTTCAATACAGAAGAAAGCTTTGCATTTTACTCACTTCGAAGATTCACTTCCAGTATGGTCTCTAGTTCCTGTTTGTTGGCAGAAGGCAGCGAATTTCATTAGGAGGGACATACTGATCTCCTCAGTGATTTCAGTAGTTTCATGGAAGTGAGGCCAAAGCCTGCTCCTGGACTCAGATGCGGTCAGCAGAAATTGTATAAATTTTGCAAGGCGTTCCAGGTTTGTTCACCAAAATTATTCTTGTAATAGAGAGGAAGACTTGTGAATGCTTATGTACAGAACCTAGTCATTAGCTAAAATGTGAAACTACTCTCATTACGGGAGAGTAGTTAGGGTTTACGTCACAATGAGAGAGAAACGAGCAATACTACTTAATAATGGTAAACGTTTGAGGCGAAGTGACTTTTTTTTTATAAATGTTTCAATGGTCGGAACGTCTACAATAACTGGCTGAAGATACTGTGGTGCTAGCAGAAACCACAAAAATTAGAGTGGGATAGCAGACAGACTCTTTGTCTTTGGCTGTGAGAAGGAGAGCTATAGTTACCCAAGTGTTGCACAGACGACAACGTCGTCCGACAGCTGGTCACAGGTGCCAAGAATTAACTTATAACTTTCACCAATCAATACAGCACTTTCCTGCACCTGACTCTAGGAACGAGGGCAAGAGTAAGTTGCATTTGTGAGAATCGTGATGTGGCGTCAGTGAGCTGTTTGTCGTAAGTTAGAATCTTTGTGTTCTAAGATTAGTCCACACACTCTGTTAAACTCTGAATGTTCTTAGGAAAGGGTATTGATGCGTACATGTACTTTTGTCGCATTTTTTGTTAGTCTGTTCAACAATTCCACAATCATTTGTGGTTTACATTGGCATAATTAATGTATTGTTAAATTTCCACTGCCACCCTCTTCTTACAAGGTCTTTCCATGTTGCTTTTATAATCCAATTGAGACTTTGTGCATTTTATTATTGATCGTAATCTCAGTTGAATCCAATTAATGCAGCTTAGAAATAAACGGTGTCGTACTATACCATTAATTTCATTCAGCAGTTTGATGAAACCTTCCTGTCCTTGTATTTGTTTGAGCCCTGGTATCCATATTTCATGTTTGACTTGGACACCCATGTTGAAATTCTGATCCTTGTTAATTTCAGTTGCGTGACTTTTTTAATAGTTCACCTGATGAAATAGAGAGTGGTCTGTTTACTGTTTTGATGGCTGGTTATAGATCTTGTTATCATATCAGGGGCATGCTAAAATACTTAATCGCAGCCTCACAGTGTCCCAACAATAGTAGAATTCATCATATGGTGCCAATACCCTGAGGAACTACAACAGAAAGAAATCAGACGAAAGGAGCATGACCGACATTAGAATGTGGTGTACATGGCCGTTGTGGAAGACTATCACGATCTCGCCTCTCTCACACTCCAGGTAATAAGGGATGAGATGTAGCACTTTACGGCAGCCAGAATAGTCGGACCAAGTAAGTCACTCCAGCAGATGTCAACCACTATATCAGTTGTGTTCATGCCAGTCAACTCCAGACAATTATACCTGAATCACACTGGACGAGGAACACTCGACCCAGCCACGCCCCAACACGAAGTAGGAGGACGTAGTTAGACGACTACCTATGTTGGTGGGGCAGCCAGAAATGAACATCTTCCCCAGTCACCAAAGTATCAGGCAAACGAAACGTCATCATCGACGGCCGCTAAATGCTTATCATCGCCAGCTAGAGCAGAGTATGTTCCAATAGACGAAAGCGATTACACCGAATGTCGCTTATGAGAAATGTACTCGGCCAACAGGAACGTGGGTTGCAAGAGTAACTATCAGTGACAGATCACAGTCTTCGAACTTCTGGTTTTCACATAATGTTTTCCTCCGATGGGACTTATTACAGGTATCACGACTGTGGGAGACCAGAGCTCCAGACTGAAAAATCTATTCAAACAAGCACATGTGACAATAATTACTCTGTGAGGTTGTTTGTCACTGAAGACGTTGCCATTCAGATGTGATGACTGAGACGATCTACAGCCGTCAATCTAGATGCTCATTGAAATTATGAAGGTTTCTTTTCCATTGCAAGAAGATACCGAGGGTCTCAAAGGAAATCCTCAGTTCACAGACGATTACAATCATCATATGTGATCAAAGAGCACACTGGCTCACTAATTGTTACGAGCAGCACCAACTCCTTCCTAAAGCTACACTCCTGGAAATTGAAATAAGAACACCGTGAATTCATTGTCCCAGGAAGGGGAAACTTTATTGAAACATTCCTGGGGTCAGATACATCACATGATCACACTGACAGAACCACAGGCACATAGACACAGGCAACAGAGCATGCACAATGTCGGCACTAGTACAGTGTATATCCACCTTTTGCAGCAATGCAGGCTGCTATTCTCCCATGGAGACGATCGTAGAGATGCTGGATGTAGTCCTGTGGAA
Organism: Schistocerca cancellata; assembly: GCF_023864275.1. Classification (NCBI taxonomy): domain Eukaryota; kingdom Metazoa; phylum Arthropoda; class Insecta; order Orthoptera; family Acrididae; genus Schistocerca; species Schistocerca cancellata. The sequence goes on along the minus strand of NC_064628.1, from coordinate 182,550,722 downwards.
CGGCTTGCCATGCCATTTCCACCTGGCGCCTCAGTTGGACCAGCGTTCGTGCTGGACGTGCAGACCGCGTGAGACGACGCTTCATCCAGTCCCAAACATGCTCAATGGGGGACAGATCCGGAGATCTTGCTGGCCAGGGTAGTTGACTTACACCTTCTAGACCACGTTGGGTGGCACGGGATACATGCGGACGTGCATTGTCCTGTTGGAACAGCAAGTTCCCTTGCCGGTCTAGGAATGGTAGAACGATGGGTTCGATGACGGTTTGGATGTACCGTGCACTATTCAGTGTCCCCTCGACGATCACCAGTGGTGTACGGCCAGTGTAGGAGATCGCTCCCCACACCATGATGCCGGGTGTTGGCCCTGTGTGCCTCGGTCGTATGCAGTCCTGATTGTGGCGCTCACCTGCACGGCGCCAAACACGCATACGACCATCATTGGCACCAAGGCAGAAGCGACTCTCATCGCTGAAGACGACACGTCTCCATTCGTCCCTCCATTCACGCCTGTCGCGATACCACTGGAGGCGGGCTGCACGATGTTGGGGCGTGAGCGGAAGACGGCCTAACGGTGTGCGGGACCGTAGCCCAGCTTCATGGAGACGGTTGCGAATGGTCCTCGCCGATACCCCAGGAGCAACAGTGTTCCTAATTTGCTGGGAAGTGGCGGTGCGGTCCCCTACGGCACTGCGTAGGATCCTACGGTCTGGGCGTGCATCCGTGCGTCGCTGCGGTCCGGTCCCAGGTCGACGGGCACGTGCACCTTCCGCCGACCACTGGCGACAACATCGATGTACTGTGGAGACCTCACGCCCCACGTGTTGAGCAATTCGACGGTACGTCCACCCGGCCTCCCGCATGCCCACTATACGCCCTCGCTCAAAGTCCGTCAACTGCACATACGGTTCACGTCCACGCTGTCGCGGCATGCTACCAGTGTTAAAGACTGCGATGGAGCTCCGTATGCCACGGCAAACTGGCTGACACTGACGGCGGCGGTGCACAAATGCTGCGCAGCTAGCGCCATTCGACGGCCAACACCGCGGTTCCTGGTGTGTCCGCTGTGCCGTGCGTGTGATCATTGCTTGTACAGCCCTCTCGCAGTGTCCGGAGCAAGTATCGTGGGTCTGACACACCGGTGTCGATGTGTTCTTTTTTCCATTTCCAGGAGTGTATGTGCTACGTGCAGTTGAGCCAGTCCAGGAAGGGTGGATGAGTCCCAGGGACGATGAATCATGCTCCAGTACCTCTGCATTCAACACAGGGGAGGAAATTAGTATCGATCTCCCAGTAGGGTCTGGCCTGATCGAAGAACAAAAACAAAAAAACAAAAAAAGGTTCAAATAGCTCTGAGCACTATGGGACTTAACTGCTGAGGTCTTCAGTCCCCTAGAACTTAGAACTACTTAAACCTAACTAACCTAAGAACATCACACACATCCATGCCCGAAGCAGGATTCGAACCTGCGACCGTAGTGGTCGCGTTGTTCCAGACTGTAGCGCCTAGAACCGCTAGGCCACCACGGCCGGCGATCGTAGAACAGTAGAGGTAAGTGTAGGTCCTTTTGCCACAGTTTTTGGATACTTTCAAATACTTAATGTAGAAGATAGACCAAGGAGCCCTAGATACAACAGAGTTTCAACAATGATGTCAATTATCCAGCAGTTAGCCTGTACTCGTATAGGTAGTCGCTGGATGAGAGCCATAAAATCTGGGAGCATGTGGAGGAGATGCGGCAAGGAAACACTGCTGAACCTCGCAGTCCTCGATCTCCTCCCCTAGTCCTTGTGAAGGTGAAGGATTACACATGGTATTTCCCATCGACTACTGACGACCGAACAAGATTGCAAGAAAGAGTAACTATTACCCACTGCAACAGGCTAATAACACACTGGACTGCTTTAAAGGAGCAAAGTATGCCTCGACCTCCCACTTGCAGACAGGCTACTACGTACTGGCAAATCTACAGTGACGAAGTTCTTTGCGAAAGACTACCTTCATAGCTCCTGATGGGATCTGAGAATTCGAAGCTATACAATTTGGACTATGCAACACTTCAGCTATCTTCTAGCCTATCGTTGACAACCTATTTGTCACATTAAAGTGATAACACTGCTGTTATCTCGAATACACTTGAAGAACATATAAGCCGATTCCAGACAGCAACCCTCAGTTTGAATCCGAAAAGTGACTTTCGTTTCCCAAGAAATATATGAATTTTGCACCTTGTGAGTAACGATGGAGTGTCTCCCGTACAAGAGAACATAAGAGCATTCACCGTTTGGCCGACTTCTGGGTTCATTCATGGTATAAGGAGTTTCCACAGAGTATATTTGTACAGCTAGTAACTCATAAAGGACTTCGGTACTAAGACACATCCTTGCAACAAGTGCTGTATGGAGAAGCCAAATTTGCCTGGAACGATGTCTTTCTTTAACGTTAATGAGGCGCTAACAGCTTCTATAGTTACAACACTGTAAGACGAGAATGGTAAAACAAAACTTCACTCTGACACTAATAGTGTCGATAGACGGTCAGAGACAGAGCACCTAGAGTTCCTGCCAATAATAAGCCGAGTACACCGTTCGTTTGTTATGTTTTTACGAGCTTCCAACAGAAGCGACTTATTTACAGATATATGTGTAGTTACTACGTTATTTTTGTAATTTCTTGCTTTTTTGAGTGCTTGCTGCTAGGCACAAGCTTTTATTTTAATAACCTCATATCGTATAGGCTTTTGTTTATTTTGGTTAGTGTAGCTAAATGTCGTTTAGACCGTTAGTGAGAGATCTCTTCGAATTCCTGCTGCTAATAAGCCAAGTACACCATTCGTTTGTTACATATTTTTACGATCTTCAAACAGAAGCGACTGCAGTAATGGATAAGAACTGTGATTCCTGTGTACAAATGCAATCTGAGTTGGCGACCCTTCGCTCACAGCTCCAGGCTGCATTGGCTTCTGTCTCACAGATTGAGGCTGCTGCTGAGGAGCATCACTGTGGGGGGTTGGACACGGGGATGCGGGAGACGTTGATCGTATCACATGTATCCCCCAATCGTTCCATAGACAGTGAAAAACTTTCCTAGGGGCCGATCGTCAGGCCTTCCCAGTTCGTTTTGCGAACAGATTTCGGGCGTTATGTGTGGCTGACGATGTCTCTGAGCTGGACACAGTCGTCCACCCTGTTCCAGAGGAAACTTCTCGGCCTGCAAGGTCGGAGCATACAGAGAGGTTGGGTTTGCTGGTAGTTGGGAGCTCCAACGTTAGGCACGTAATGGGGCCACTTAGGAACATAACTGCGAAGGAGGAAAAGGAAGCCAATGTGCACTCCTTGTGCTTACCAGAGGGAGTCCTTCCTGATGTGGAAAGTGTGCTTCCGGAAGCCATGAAGAGTACAGTGTGCAGCAAACTGCAGGTGGTAGCTAATGTTGGTACCAATGATGTGTGTCGCTTTGGTTTGGAGGAGATATTATCTGGTTTCGAGCGGATAGCGTAAACGGTAAAGACTGCCAGTCTTGCTTGCGAGATTAAGGCGGAGCACACCATCTGCAGCATCATCGATAGAACCGACTGCGGTCCTTTGGTGCAGAGGCGAGTGGAGGGTCTCAATAAGAGGCTCAGGTGGTTCTGTGACCGTGAAGGCGGCAGATTTCTTGACTTGCGCCATAGGGTGGTGGGTTCTGCTTTTTAGGTCAGGATCCCACTACATACAGGAAGCAGCTACATGGGTATCGGGGGCTGTGTAGAAAGGGCTCTGAGGTTTCTTAGGTCAAAGGGTCTCAGGGAACCTCAGAAAGGGCGTCCATCCAAAAGCGGACAGGTAAAACACAGGAAGTTAGTTGTAGAAACGATCGGTGTTGTAGTTGTAAATTGTCGTAGCTGTGTAGGGAAAGAACCAGAGCTTCAAGCCCTAATAGAATGTACCGAAGCTCATATAGTTATAGGTGCAAGAAGCTGGCTAAAGCCGGAAATAAGTTCAGCCTAAATTTTTGCAAATGATCTAATAGTGTTCGGAAAGGATATATCATATACCGTTTTTGGTGAAGTATTTATTGCTGTCAGAAGTAGTTTGCTTTGTAGGGAAACTGAAGTAGATAGTTCCTGCGAAATAGTAAGGGTAAAGGTTATACTTGACAATCGGACTAAACTATTAATTGGATAGTTTTACCGATCCCCCCCGACTCAGAAGATAAGGTTGTTGAACATTTCAAAGAAAACTTGAATTTCATTTCAAATAGGTACCCCACTCATACAGTTATAGTCGGTGGTGACTTCAATCTACTCTTGATATGCTGGAAAAATTATACCTTTAAAGCCGCCGGCAGGCATAAAAGGTTTCCCAAAATTGTACTGAATGCTATCTCAAGAAATTATTTTGGACAATTAGTTCATGAGCCCACTCGAAGCGTAAATGGTTGCGATAGCATACTTGATTTCTTCGGAACAAATAATCCTTGACAAATAGTGAATATCGTGACGATTACAGGAATTAGCGACCACAAGGCAGTTGCTTCTAGGCTGAATTCCGTAACACCTACAACCATCAGAGAGACACGCAAAGTATATCTATTTAAAAAAGCAGATAAAAATTCTCTTAACGCCGTCTTAAGAGAATCTGGTCATGTAAGCGTAGAAGAGTTGTGGAATGATTTCAAAGAGATAGTATCGACAGCAATTGAGAGACATTTACCACATAAATTAATAAGTGATGGTACTGATACCCCATGGTACACAAAACGGTGTCAGATCGCTGTTGCAGAAGCAGCGAAAAAAGAATGCCAAATTTGAAAGAACGCAAAATCCCCAAGACTGCCAAAGTTATACAGAAGTTCGAAATACAGCGCGTACTTCAATGCGAGATACTTTTAATAATTTCAGTAACGAAACTCTGTCTCGAAATCTAGCAGAAAATCCCAAGAGATTCTGGTGATACATATAGCACACCAGTGGCAAAGCGCAATCGGTACCTTCACTGCGCGATAGCAACGGTGAAGTCACTGAAGACGTGCTACTAAAGCAGAGCTATTATACATGGTTTTCCGAAACTCCTTCAGCAAAGAGGGCGAAGTAAATATTCCTGAATTCCAATCAAGAACAACTACCAAGATGAGAAACATAGAAGTAGATATCCTCGGTGTCGTATAGTAGCTTAAATCACTTAATAAAGGCAAGGCTTTTACCAGTCATTTTCCTCTCACAGTATTCTGGTATAATAGCTCCATATTTAGCAATTATAAATAACAGCTCGCTCACAGAAATGTCCCTACCTAGAGACGGGAAAATTGCTCAAGTCACACCAATAGCCGAAAAGTAGGAGTAGTCCATTTAATTACAGGCCCATACCACTAACATCGATTTGCACTAAGGTTTTGAAACATATACTGTATTTGAACATTATGAAGTACCTCGATCAAAACGATTGATTGACAAATAGTTAGCACGGATTCAGAAAATATCGTTCTTGCGAAACACAACTAGCTATTGATACCCATTAAATAATGAGTGCTATCGACAAGGGAATTCAAATTGATTTCATTGTTTTAGATTTCCAGAAGGCCTTCGACACCCTTACTCACAAGGGTCTTCTAACCAAACTGAATGCCTATGGAATATCGCCTCAGTTGTGCGACTGGATTCGTGATTTCCTGTCAGAAAGATCACAGTTCGCAGTAATAGACGGAAAGTCATCGAGTAAAACAGATGTAATATCCGGCGTTCCCCTAGGAGGTGTTATAGGTCCTCTATTGTTCCTGATCTATATTAACGATACAGGAGGAAATCTTAGTAGCCATCTTAGATTGTTTGTAGATGATGCTGTGATTTACCGTCTTGTAAAGTCATCAGATGACCAAAACGAAATGCAAAATCATTTAGATAAGAGGGCTCTATGGTTCGTGAAGTGGCAATTGACCTTGAATAAAGAGAAGTGCCAGGTTATTCACATAAGTACTAAAAGAAATCCACTAAATTTCGTTTACGCGATACGTCACATAACTCTGAAGGCTATAAATTCAAATAAATACTTAATGATTAGAATTCCAAATAACCTAAACTGGAACGATCACATATATAATGTTGTGGGCAGAGCAAACCAAAGACTGCGATTCATTGGCAGAACACTTAGAAGGTGCAACAGGTCTATTAAAAAGACTGCTTACACCACGATTGTCCACCATATTCTGGAGTATTGCTGTGCGGTGTTGGATCCGCATCAGGTGGGACTGACCGACGAGATCGAAACAGTACAAAGAAGGGCGGCTCGTTTTGTACTATCGCGAAATAGGGGAGATAGTGACACCGACATGATACGTGAATTGGAGTGGCAATCATTAATGCAAAGCCGTTTTCCGTTGTGACTGGATCTTATCATGAAATTTCAATGCCGGCCGCGGTGGTCTCGCGGTTCTAGGCGCGCAGACCGGAACCGCGCGACTGCTACGGTCGCAGGTTCGAATCCTGCCTCGGACATGGATGTGTGTGATGTCCTTAGGTTAGTTAGGTTTAAGTAGTTCTAAGTTCTAGGGGACTTATGACCACAGATGTTGAGTCCCGTAGTGCTCAGAGCCATTTGAACCATTTTTGAAATTTCAATCAAAAGTTTTCTCCTCCGATTGCGAAAATATTCTGTTGGCAGCCAACTACATAGGGAGAAATGATCATCACGATAAAATAAGAGACATTAGGGCTCGCACAGAAAAAGTTAAGTGTCGTTGTTCCCGCGTGTCGTTCCAGAGTGGAATGGTAGTGAGACAACTTGAAGGTGGTTCATTGAACCCTGTGCCAGGCACTTTATTGTGAATAGCAGAGTATTCACGTAGATGTAGATGTAGAATGGTTATGAGACATATGAATTCCTTGTTCAGATTTACGAAGATACTGACAAGGTAATAGCTTATGATTCCAAGTGTAGTCTTAGTCCGAGAAGATCTACTCCACAGCCGGAAAAGAATGCCTTGCAGTTTTTGGGCCATTAACAAGATCTAGCCATATTTATTTGGGAATTCTTTCACTTTTCTCATAAATCACCATTCTCTGAGATATCCTGAAGTATCCGTTGAGTCGACTGATGAAATGGGCACTGAGGCTTCAGATGTACTACTTCACAGTGGTACACAGAAGGGGATCAAAACACAAGGACACCAACTGCACTTCAAGGAATCCATGGGGAAACTCGGTAGTGAGCTTAAAATCTGAGTCAACGCTTCATTAACTGACCCGGGTGCTTACCAGAGGGAGAATCCAGCACTGCTGAAAATCACGTAAGGTTTGGAGAATGAGGAACTGACAGATGGATAATTCCAATTAATAAACGGAACACTGTATGAGAATATCGATGAAAGCTCATCACCCTAGCGCATATAGGGCACTTACCTTTAAGTTTTCCCATGACATTCTAACATCCGAGACTGGTGAAGATCACATTAAATCAAACACAGTTATCACTTACCAGGTCGCTACCGATCTGTTAGACACTACATGAACCCCTGTATTGAATGTCAGTGATAGAAGATCATGTCAAAATTACCTCTAGGCCATCTGACAGCAATTCTACCTACAGCAGTGCTATTACATCGGATAACACTGCGCAGAATTAAATAATATTTTCTTCGGAACCACACACTACGTCCCACTGCAACGCATAATTGAGAAATTTGGCTCAAAGTGGTCGGAAAACTTTCTCCCTAACGGTGCAAAAGCGTCGCGGCCTTAACGTCATCCTTCGGCTTCGTAACGCTTCAAACAGCAAAGTATCGACACATGCGAAAAAAGATCCACAGTTTAGAAGTTCATGTGGGATGTAAGGTGGAGTAATAACGTCATATGAGCTCCCAATTTCACGACAGTCATGCCAAAATCCTCCGAGGCCATGTCACACGATGGGAAGGTCCTTCCACGCACCCTTTTATCAACATTTAAACCCCTCTTCGATGTCTCTGCGATGGTGGTCAGAACCGCCACACACAGCGCTGAAATTGTTTCCTTATGGATGACCAAAGAAAACATTTCAAACATACTGCTGCTCAGAATCAACACTAAAAGTAATCGGGGGTGACATGAGGTTCATTGATGACACTGTCCTTCTCCATTGGGCGTTGATTCAGGCATGTGTCGCGGTCGAGAACACCGATTCGCAGTGCGATGAGCAACAGGAAGACGTTCTTCACTACATTTGTCACTAATGACACCCACGGACGTTTGAACAATTCTCTTAGGTTATTGTATGGCACAATCTCCACTGAAAGTGGTCGCACCCCTTTGGAGAGCAGCGCGACCACAATTTTGGGTTTCGTGTACAGGTTCCACCACTAGGGACCATTCAGAATCATCAGAAGAATTCTGAACGTGGTTTGAAGCAGCAAAGGGTAGTTTTGCTTCTCCCGCCCTCCTGTTCTCCGTCAACCGTTGATGTGATCAGAGGTAGTGCCACATTAGTGTCTGATGAATAAAACTGCCAAGACTCCCATTTCGGCAGCAACCTCGGTGCCACCCACGTAGGTTTGTTGAGCATGTTACAAATGTATATATCAATTCAACGTGGCGGCTGCTCTAGCATCTGAAGGTTGGCAAACACCATCGAAATATGTCGAAGTGTGTAGTAGTGTGACAAGGGGAGAACGAACCAACCTTGACCCCGACATCGGGGTCATTCTGGGACATCACACGCAGCTATGAATTTCATATTTCTCTGACAGCAGCATTAGCACTTTCTTAACTCCAAGAACATTCCACGAATTATGACACCCTTCACGTGCTGAGATTAGGAAAGAGAGCAGAGGGGCAGTGAGGACAGTGAGGGGAGTGAAGGGAGAGCCCTCTTATCCCCCTTGCACTTTGCAAATCTTGTATAAGCTGTCAAGGCTGTCATGGTGTGATAATATGTTACAGATAGACGTCCGCCTGTGTATCTCAAGCCTTACAATCTGCACATTTCATGATTATTAACGTAAAATTCTCTAGGGGCTTATGTCTCCCTGGACTGACATCAGATGCATTGGTTCTCTGCTGCTTTACACTTATTTTGCTGTGCCGTTGGTTACATGTTGTTGCTGCACTCCAGGAGGAGATGTTGACTTACTATCTACTGACCCATGGCACCTTATCCTTATTTGTGGCACCATTCGTGTGTTAACTTTTCGATTTAGATTGCTTTGTCATGGCGTGATTGGCCACTTGAAGTTTAAAAGGAGCAAGCTAAGACAGGCCGATAAATTGATTTCCACTGACGTTGGGGTGAATTATGAGCACGTTCAGAAGAGGGCAGTACTCTCCTGCACCAAGCATGGCACGGCTACGGTGGTTGCAGCGAGCAGTCAGCCCTGGAGAAGTGCAGGGCCACCGTTGGTTTGTCGTGACCTGGAGGAGCGCCACACCTGAGTAGTTTGGCACTATGGGGCCACAATGGTGTAGCAGAACTGGGGCTGTGACCGTCTTCAGTGAAAGCTATTGCATTCTGTGGGAAATTAGGCCTGGGTGTGGCTGTTCCTATCCCGTAGCAATCGCAGATTTTTTCAACCCTAATGCTACTGTTATAGGCAGTGTCCTTCCCAGTGGATAAGCCATTCTAATATCTGTGCTTTGAAATACCAAGTTGCTGGCAGTTATTTGTATGTTGGAAACCGTACCCTGTTGTGATTGCAGCAGTGCCCAAGTTTTGATCTTTCAGTGCTGAAGTGCTGATATGCATATTGAAAACAGTTTGTTGTCCGTTTAAATGAGTTTTCGTGGTCATGCCACGCACATACCATTTAAAATGTTTTTCTGTGAAGCCAATGAAAAGTGGTAAGCTACTGTATTTCTGTTATGATTTAGTCTGACAGGTGCTACTATATACAGTGTAAATTTCAGATCTGTGTGCTGCTAGTTACTGGTATTTGGTGTTACTTGGGTTAGTTAAGCCTCTTAATTGCTCAGTGCTTCCATAACTTGAACTGAGCAATTAAATACTAATATGATGTCCGTCTACACTGTGGTTATGTGAAGAGGAATGGTAGAAGCCGATTACTTATAATTAAATTTAACCTCCTTCTCTGAAAGTTTATCTTAGATCAGTGCTGAGTAAAATGTTGAAGGCTTCACAAGAGTCACAACGCTTGGCTAAGAAATTATTGGTTTTTCCATATGTTGTACAGTGCAAGTTGTATGTCTGTGTCATGTCCGAGGTTGCCTTAGTTGTTGTTGTCGGGAGCTGTCATGGAGACTGTGCCCCTCAAGAGGCCATAGTGCAAGACACAATGTTAATGAGAAAGCGCCTTCCTTAAGAAAAATTTTTGGTTGTAAATCATGCTATTTTAGTAAGAAGAAGTAGGGGCACTGATTCTATTGGGTCTATCAGGCTACAGGACACAAAAACTGAAATTTCTGTTTTAAGAAATTATTTTTTTTCTAGTTTTCTCTAAGATAAGTTGGTTAAGTGCTGTGAAATGTTATCATGTTTAAAGTCTCCCTTACAAGGGACTGGTTGTATCTTTGTGATGATTAATTCTTTTATAAAATGAAGACATTTTGAAGCTGAATTTTAAAGCCAGTTGAGATACAGTTTCACTAGTCTTGCCTGTTTTTCAATTTGCAAATGTGATTTTGTTTACATTGAGGCATTCATATATAAGTATTCAACTTATCTTAAGAATTTGAACTTTCAATTACTGTGTTATATTTCACTGTTTAATCACCAGTGGCTCTGAACTATAAATTCCATATATTGTAATTTTTAATTTTTTATTTTGTTGCTACATTTTCTTTGTATAAAGTTAATCGGCTAAGCACTGGTTACTGCTGTCTGAGTATCTGTACTGACACCAGTGTCCCACGCTATTGTGCTATTATGTTGTAGCAAATACGGGAAGTAGAAAGCTTATTGTTGTATTGTATTGTTAAATGTGACCACTGGTGCTCGTAGTCCTGCAGCCGTTTGCTCTGAAATCACCTTTCAATTTGCATTAGCAGAACGCCACTGTTTCACTTCCAACCATTTATGTTTATGTTGAAAGATCTGCAGCGGATAGGCACTTGGTGCAGGGAGTGGCAACTGACTCTTAACATAGACAAATGTAATGTATTGCGAATACATAGAGACAAGGATCCTTTATTGTATGATTATATGATAGCGGAAAAAACACTGGTAGCAGTTACTTCTGTAAAATATCTGAGAGTATGCTGCGGAACGATTTAAAGTGGAATGATCATATAAAATTAATTGTTAGTAAGGCGGGTGCCAGGTTGAGATTCATTGGAAGAGTCCGTAGAAAATGTAGTCCATCAACAAAGGAGGTGGCTTACAAAACAATCGTTCGACCTATACTTGAGTATTGCTCATCAGTGTGGGATCCGTCCCACGTCGAGTTGACAGAGGAGATAGATAAGATCCAAAGAAGAGCGGCACGTTTCGTCACAGGGTTATTTGGAAAGCGTGGTAGCGTTACGGAGATGTTTAGAAAACTCAAGTGGCAGACTCTGCAACAGAGGCGCTCTGCATCGCGGGGTAGCTTGTTGTCCAGGTATCGAGAGAGTGTGCGTTTCTGGATGAGGCATCGAATATATTGATTCCCCCTACTTATACCTCCAGAGGAGATCACGAATGTAAAATTAGAGAGATTCGAGCGCGCTCGGAGGCTTTCCGGCAGTCGTTCTTCCAGCGAACCATACGCGACTGGAACAAGAAAGGTAGGTAATGACAGTGGCACGTAAAGTGCCCTCCGCCACACACCGTTGGGTGGCTTGCGGCGTGTAAATGTAGATGTAGATTTAGAACAAGCAGATAATCCGCTGTGTACACCTACCCACATGATGATCATCACTAATATCAACATAATACTTTTCTGAGAGGAATATAACTATTGCAATAGCTACGTGTAGATGTCTATTACCTCAGGTGAGCTCATTGTTGCACTTAAGTATATATATATATATATATATATATATATATATATATATATATATATATATGTGTGTGTGTGTGTGTGTGTGTGTGTGTGTGTGTGTGTGTGTGCGTGTGTGTGTGTGAGAGAGAGAGAGAGAGTGTGTTTCTGTATGTATGGCACTTATGTGGAATATGTATCTCATATAAGGCGACGGTCGTAGACGGTCGTATACACAAACCTGCTGCAATAGTTAGATTATTCTCAGGAAAGGTCAGTAAGCCTTTCTTTGTGTCTTACGGCTTTAATGATTAACTACTGCATTAGGCAGCAGGCGTCATTGACGGTCATCTTGTGTCGGGTATCAGGTGTTAGGCATCACATTGTCAGGCGGTCGGCATTAGGCGTTCCATGTATGGCAGTTAGTGCAAGCACTTAGGTTTATCTGGGGCATCTATCGCGGAAAATTCACGTGGTCAGCTGTGATGTGAGTGTAGAGACTACACTGGTTGCTTACGCAAAATGACAGCACATATTCCACCGAACATTGTGATTATTTATTCACCTGCTATTTTCCAGCTTCTTACTTGCAGGCTTCGGGAAAGTGTTTAACGTAAGTCGTCTGTGCTCCTCTTCAAGAACAGGAGAAATATTGTTGGAGACCTTATTGATACGACGATCAGAGTACCAGCAGGTGATTGCTACTTGCATCCAGGGTCCGCTGTGAGCTTCTTGTATATGGTAAAATACGAATCATCCAATACGTTGATGTCCACACATGGTTTAGAGAGTGAACTCAATTCCTGGCGTGCATCGACCAGTAGAGGCTGCGCAGCTGTTGCTGGTAAGTGGGAAACACACCTGCAGGTCCTAACAGGTGTAGTGCCAGATCGTCGGTTGTCAGCTTCTCATCTTTGTCTGATGCCAAAAATGCCTGTCTCTAGGGTTGCACAAGCAGATCGTACCAGGCAAGGTATTGCTGCGTTGAGTCGTCAATTCTCCGATTCCCCTGCAGAGCATTGTGGAGTAGCGTGCGTTGTGGTTCCAGTTCATCGCAGTGACACTTCGATAATAGTGAGTAACCATCCTACGTATATAAATAGATGTATAGATGTGATGTGAGCAGACAGGCCTGCGAAGAAGGAAAATACACCCAAAAACCTTTTCCAGCACCAACCCCTGAGTACAGTTATGCTGAAATCATGCAGAGACCAGTGTCGCATAATACTGCACGTAGCAGGCTAGATAAGCAGGATTTGACGAGTAGTCGCTAGCTACTACGCAGTGACGAGATGAGCTAAGTAAAGTGGGGTACTTCTACACCGGTAATGGTGATGAAACGTTTTGTTATCATTGAGGTGGTTGTTTGAAGTATTGGCATGAAAATGATGATTCATGGGCAACATGCACTCTCCGGTTACCCAAATATATATTTCTGATTTGTGTAAAGAGCATTGAATTTGTGGATACTACCTGTCGACCGGGAAACGCGATAATCACGGCAAACGATGTGTTAGATATTAAACTTCAGTGAGATATTGTGCATAAGGCAGTATCATCTGAAACCATGTGGTTGAGGTGTACTCATCTGCAGTGGGGGGTCGTAAGTCTACATTCTGGGTGTTCACAGATTTTTAAATTCAGGTAAATACGAGAGTGTGAATTTAACAGCATCCGCTGTGTAGCAGTTATACTTATCAACATGTTGTACAAATTCAGCCACTGTCAATAATAATAATAATAATAATAGTATGCGTAACCAGTCTCAAAAATAATAATTGCTGTTCTTTAATTTTGTTGTTTTGTACACAATTAAGCACAGTTTATAGCAAGAATGAAATAATATTTAAGCTTTCAATACTCTCCGATTCGCATCTTTGTGTAAGTGTGAATTTTGGTGGTTTTTTATTTTTTCATCCAAAGTACAATATTCCTATTACGTGTATTAGTTAACTAATTAACTTCCAGGTTGAAAATGATAAATTCTGACGTTGCACCCACTCAACAACTTATAATTATTAAACTTACCTTTCTCAAATGTTCGCTTCTATCACGCTTATTTGATATTGTCACTTGGTCATACAACTGATCTGGTCTGTGATTGCCAGGTTCCTTTGTGGCTAATTTTTTCTATTAGCATTTAACACATATTCAATAGGGTCCATGTTGACACCACACAGGAAAGCCGACTCCTGCACAGGAAACAACCAACTCCCAACACAAACTGCCATTTGTGGAAATGATTAAATTTAAGTAGAACTATCTACCAACAAGATCACTTGACTATAATACAAAATAGGCACTAAGAACCACAAGGGTCAAAATCACACCCTCTTCGAACCCACATTTAAGTGAATATCAGAAAACCACTGAGACAACTTTACGTGAATGTTCATATATACGTATTATGTGGGCCTAAAGTATAAATACATCTGACGAACTTAATATCTGCAGATGTCAAAAGCATGAATAAACGCTATAGTCTCACAATCGAAGATGATGTGATTTATGGTTCTCACTGCCTCAAATGGAGTAATGTACTATAAAATGCAAAACATAATATCTTATATCTCATTCAGAGTTCCACAATATATTTTTTTGTATAGCTACTACATACACTGATGTCCGATCAAACTCTACTATATACTTAGTGAATGGACATATTTGGGAAATGTGCTACCGTCTAGCAGGATTTATGCCAAACGAAGTCTGCAACACTATGCTACCACCTGGTGGCACTGAAATATACTTCTAGTTGAGCAGTAGGGGCTAGCTGTGCTCGCCGTTAACCGTGCATGTTATTTACCAAATCTGTATGTATTTGACCCATAAGGCAGTTTCGTCAGGCAAGTCGCGCATGCGCAAAGATCCATAAAACGTGCACAACTGAAGATGTGCTTGCGACCCTGATGCCAAGTTTCACCGAATCTAGAGAAGCAATATACCGTAGTATGTTAGATTTAGAGTCGTATATTTCAGATTACAGCATCTAAATTATGTTTATCAGCATTCAAAGAAAAATAAACAATAAACACGCAAGGTGGCAAACGTTAGGGTGTTCGCGTGCTCTTGTGCTCTTACACAGCAGCCACCACTGCTCATTTGTGTATAATTTGCTTCCAGGACGAGGTGGGTACAATGTTCCATCCATGTGGACACATCACTACCCGTATTTTGTGTCTGGTCTCCATTTCCTGGTTTTATGTGTGTTGGGAGCTTATACCATCTACACCTAAGAATATTCATTCAACGTGATGGAGATAGTATCAGCAAAAAAAGTGGATTTTGCCATTACTACTTTGTTAACTTCACAACTCCCAAATTAATATCAGTCTGTTGCAAAGCAGAATAAACATCTTTCAGGTAAGGAAGTTCACGTATATGCAATTCGTAACTGTACCCATGAACTTGTGTTATATACAGGGTGATTGTAATTATAGTTAAACTTCCAAAACGCTGTAGAAATAACACCACTGGTCAGAATGGTGTGAAATTGCAACCGAATATTATCGGAGAAGGGAGAAAATGTATGGCAGAAGAAACAAAAATAATGTTGATTGGTCAGTAGATAGCGCTGTATGCGGCAGAATACGTAAATGAAACGCCGGTCATGCGCACGACCCATTGAAGTTGGTATAAACATCTTGAGGGTTGGAGTCCCTCACTTCCGAATCCGAGCATTACACTGCCTGGGCTACACTCATTGAGCAATCGACACTTTTGAAAGAGCCCGTCGCCGCTGCCATCTGTTCGCCGGTCGCCGCTGCCGCCCGTCCAGCTCTCCGCCACCGCCACTGCCGGCAGCCGTCCGTCCGCCCGCACCCAGCCGCCGCCACCGCCGACTGGTGCTCGCCGCCTCCGCCACCGCCACCGCCGTCGCCGCCAACCTGTGCTCGCCGCCGCCTTCCGGTGCTTGCCGCCGTCCGTCCGTCGCCACCCGCCATGAGCCTTCCCACCTCCACTATCATCTTCACCTCCGCCTTCCGTTACTTCCACTATCACTTCCTGGAATTGCGCCCCTGGCCTCACTCTTACACCACGCCTCCCCTCGCCCCACTTATCCATTCCTTCATCATCTCCCCTGCTGTCTACCTCCGTCTCTAGGCCCTTCCTTCAGCCTCCTCACCTGCAACGGCTCCCACTTCTGCCCCGCCCTCACATATGCCTTCGCTGCCACCTCTGCTGCAACCCCTCAGGTGGTCGGCTTTCGCCCTCTCATCCCCTCCTGTCACTTCATTGTTTGCCTCCCACACATACATCACGTTGGGCGTGGCCACAATTGCCACCAAAGAACCAACTGCACCTCCCCACACCTCCACCAAACGTACATAATCTGCCGCACGCCACCTCCCTCTCCTGTAAAAACACCACACTTGTCCTCATTGCAAGGCATCTCATTTTATAAAAACCTGCCCCAACCTCCCCCTTCCCTCCTTCCTGTAACACCTTCAATGGCCCACATCCCTATATACCCCCACAAATTTAAGGCTAAGCTCCCTCCTGCCACTCCCAAGCTTATTGTCCACATACATCCCACTAACCCTCCTTCCCCCCCCCCCCCCCCATCAAGCCCAACATTTCCCTCCATGTGACCCCCTTGGCTGAAGAAATGGATGGTTCAAATGGCTCTGAGCACTATGGGACTTAACATTGAGTTCATCAGTACCTGAGAACTTAGAACTACTTAAACCTAACTAACCTGAGGACATCATACACATCCATACCCGAGGCAGGATTCGAACATGCGACCGTAGCGGTCGCGCGGTTCCAGACTGTAGCGCCTAGAACCGCTTGGCCACTCTGGCTGGCATGGCTGAAGGCATCACCAGTTTCTTAACCATAGTCTTTGAAACCATTCACGCCTTCCAGCGTCCCCACACACACCAATAGATCTCCTGCACTGCTAGCTCTGTCTTCCATCTCAAAAACTTCGCCACTTGCTCCCACAAAGAAGCCTACTTCACCTTCACCCACCTCAACACCCTAGTTTAAGCCTCACCTCTCCCCTCCCCTTCCTAAACGCCCTCAATCTATCGGTCATGGGGTGGTATGAGTGTCACATCTGCTCCTTCTGCACCAACAAATACCACCTCATGGACACCCTCTCCCAACTCCAGGTCGACACCGTCCTCCTGAATGAAAGCTTTGTCGTGCCCCACCATACTGTCCACACCTCTCCCTATGAGCACAGGCTGGAGTCACCATCAGCCACAATAAGTATGTCCCTGTCTGCCACAACCACTCCTGAATGACCCCAATGAACACCTTACACTCAGCATCTTTTTCTCCTCCCTCATCATGACCTGCGCCACCATCTATGTCCATCCCACTGCTCCTAATCTCTACGACTTCATCTCCCACACTGACCGCACATTCTCCACCTATGTGATGGCCGCTGACATCAGCAGACATAGTGCCTCCCCTCCCACCATTTGGTGGCGGCATCACTTCCTCGCCACAATCCAAGATGATATTGTTCCTCTTCCTCAGCACACCCATCCTTAAAGCAACACCACCACTGATGTTGTCATTGCCTCTAACAACCTCCGTGTGCATATCGCCATCAACATCCTTGACCACACAGCTAGCGACACCTCCCTGTCTTTCTCACCATGTCTGCTCACCACCAGCATCTTCCTCTCTTCCCTGCTCCCCTCCCAAGCATGTCCATGATTACCATCGCGCCAAGAGGGATGCCTACCAGGCATCCATCGCCAACCAGATCAAAAGCCACCCTCTTATCTATCACCATCCGAACAACATCATCCACAACTTGTCCTTTCTTCAGAAGGCCATTACTGATGCCCCAGAGGCACATGTTTCTACTAAAGCAATGTCCCACTCTCCCTTCATGGGCTGCCCTCCCCCTCCACATATTCTTCAGCCTCTTATGCTCCTTCCTGTGCAGTTGTGACAGGGATAAACTCCACTGCCACCTCAAAATACAGCAAAACGTTCGGAACCTCTGGCACTGGTGCCATATCTGTACATGACAAAACGCCACCCTTCCTATAAACTCTTCCAAGTTCTGGTCTGCATTCCATCACCTTACTGGTTTCCATTCCGCATCCCATTACCCCCTCCTCCATAACGACTGGCACCTTTTCAATAACCTCAGTAAGGCCAACTACTTTACTTCCCACCTTTGTGATGTCTTCTCCGTCCCTGATGATCCCCATTTTGATTATTCCCATTTTCCCACCATCATGAAATGCACTTATACCTCAGATGCTCCACTTGTTCCCAGTCTCCAGTACTTGGGGCAGTTACCACGCATCCGATGTCAACACTCCCATCACAGCCAAAGACATTATACATATCCTCAGGTCAAAATGCAACATGGCGCCTGGTCACCTACCCCCACCTCAGAGAATACTACTTCTCCTTTCAGACTGTCCTTGCCAATTTATACAAGTCATCCTCTCCACTGGCTTCCACCCCAACATATGGAAGACTTCTCATGTACTCTTGCTCCTCAAAACCAACAAATCCCATTCCTTCACCTCTTCTGATCGTCCCATCTGCATCTTCAGTATGGTCTTTGAGTTCATCCTCTCCCATCATATCCATCACCATCTTAATCAGCACCACCTCATCCCCCTTACCCAGTAAGGCTTCCAACCTTCCTTCTCCACTGAAGAGAAAATCCTTAACCTTGCCACCTTCTCTCCCTCTAACTTGACTCCCATTGCTCTACCATTTTTGTTATGCTTCGCCTCCCAAATGCTTATAACTGTCTCCGGCATTGCATTCTGCTCTGTAAGCTCCAAACCTACACCTTGTCTAACAATTTTGTCCATCTGGTCACTCCCTTCTTCTCATGCCATGCCATCCTTCCTATGCCACCCTCCATGATACCAACTCCTGTACCTTTTACCACATGACCTCAACGCTCTGTCCTCTCGCCTCATGTCACTGCCAATATGCCCAGGCCACCCCTACCTGTACACCTCAAATATGCTGATGACACAGCATATTTGGCTCTCTATCCTACCCTTCACAAGTCCCAATGCACTCTGCAAACCCACCTTGACCAGTTCACCACTTGGTGCAACCAGTGGTTCCTTTGTATCAGCCCCTCCAAAACCTAGGCAATTATCATAGGCTGCACCACCTGCTCCTTTCGTCTCCATGATTTCTATCTAACCATTTATGGTATCCAATCCACCTAGCTCCTACCCTAAGATACCTTGGCCTCACCCTTGACCGCCACCTCACCTCGACGCCTCCTCTCCTTATGATCACACAAAGCCCACAATATACTCCGCTTCCTGAAACTCCTGTCTGAGGATTGCATCCTTCCAACATCCCCCACACCTACAAATCCCACATGTGTCCTATCCTCTCTTAAACCATCGTTGCCTGGATCTCCACCCCCCCCCCACCTTCACTGCTTTTATAAGGCCCTCCAAAACCTAGAAAGCCACATGCTCCACCTTGCCTTCCGTATCCACCTTCTGTCCCCCACATGACTACCATATGACCTCATCCTCTTCCACCACTTCCTCCTCTTTCTCCAACATATCTGCATCCTTAACGCTGTCCACAGGCTTGATCCTGCCAACCCCCAGTGTTCTCTTTCCTCTCCACCGCCGCCCATTGTTGCACCTCTACTGCTGTTTCCCTCCCTTTCTCCACCTCCACATGCTCCATCTCCTTCATCAGGGCAGTTTACAGCACCTCCCCCTCCCAGATGATCAACTTCACCATGACATCTACCCTTCCTACCAACTGTAGCCTGACCTTGTTCCCGCCCTCCCCATGGCCCCCCTTCAACTCTCCTCTCCTTTCCCCAGAACGCTTTTCCTCCTTCTTCCCCTCTGAGTATCTGCACTCCCTCTTCTGGTTTTTCCCTCTGCTGTCCTTCTCTCCCTGGTCCCCTACAGTGTGCCCCCAGTTCCATCTCCTCTTCTCCCCCCATTCTAGCACCACCCATTCCCCCTTTCTTCCCTTGTCACTCGATTCTGTACCCATGGCAGGTCCTCTCAATTTGTTGTTTGGCGTAGATGTACCATGTCAGTGTTGTTCAGTGCTGTTCTACAGTGATGCCAAGCGCTGTGATTTTAATCATGTGCTGTCCTTGTACGTAGTGTTGCTGTCCGTGATTGTTCTGTTCTACGCCACCCATCGTAACTTTTATACTCCAACCGTACTTCACCTTGTGTTCCTTTAATCGTCACAGTGTGTGGTTTATGTATGTACACATTTTTAGATTTTTATCTAAATGTTTAGAGTCAACCGCTTTCTATGTTATCTTCCAACATGTTTCCCCCTTTTTATATCTGTGTTTCACCATATTTTCTTCTTTATTTTGTTTTTAATGTGTCCATGTTGTATACTGTCTCTCAGATGAACAGCGTCACTTATGCTGCTGCCAGCCCGCCTAGAATGGGGAAGTAAAATTCAGCAAAGAAAATAAAGGAAAGGCTTTTCCTCCTTTCAAATTTGTGGCGTTCGCCATGACCGTCTCAAGGCAGGGTCGCGCTCTGCTCGTTATGCTGTATTACAAGAATGATGACTATGCCACGTCGCTCTGCAGAAGTTCACGACAGTGAAGAGTGCGAAAAAAGGTGTTGGTATGATGACTGCCGTGGCTGTGGAGCATATAATTCGGAAATTCGAAAAGACGGGTTGTTTTCGTGTGCAACCTGGTAGAGGGAGGAACAGAATTGATTCGACGTCAGTGGAAACAGTGGCCACAGCAATGCAGGAGGCGAATGCTGGTGTGGAAACGTGTAGTGCACGGATAACTGCCCAAACATTGGACATACCAGTAAGAATGGTTCGTAAATCCTAAGAAACATCCGTCTTTGCTATCCATTCAAAAATTCCCATGTGCAGGAGTTTTTCTTGGTGACATGCCAGCAAGACAGACCTTTGCATTAGGATATCTTGCACGCATGGAAGTGGACAATGATTGGCCGGAGAAGATTATGTGGACAGTCGGAGCCCACTTCCATCTGACAGGATAAGTCAATACACAGAATTGTCGAATATTGGAAACAGAAAATCCACACTTAAATCAACGAGTACAACTTTATCCTGAAATGGTCACTGTGATAATGATGATGATGTTTGGTTTGTGGGGCGCTCAACTGCTTGGTTATCAGCGCCCGTACAATTATCCAATCTTTGCTCAGTCCAATTTCGCCACTTTCCTGGATGATGATGAAATGATGAGGACAACACAAACACCCAGTCATCTCGAGGCAGGTGAAAATCCCTGACCCCGCCGGGAATCGAACCCGGGACCCCGTGCTCGGGAAGCGAGAACGCTACCGCGAGACCACGAGCGGCGGACAAATGGTCACTGTGTAATGTGGGTTTCCGGCATCATTTCACATAGGGCCATACTTTTTCGAAGAGACAGGTGCTTCTGCTCCTGTTACCTGTACCGTCACTGATAAGCACTATGAGTGTCTTTTGCTCAACAACGTCTTTATAGCTTTCCAACAGCGTGGATATGTGGATGTGATCATTTTTATGCAAGATGGCGCACCACCGCACACTGTAAATCCAGTTAAGCAGCTGCTGAAGCGCTGTTTCGGAAATGCTAGAATTATTAATCGCCATTTCCCTACAGCCTGGCTGTCCCGATCACTTGATCTTAAACCGAGTGACTTCTGGCTGTGGGGCTATCTGAAAGATGTTGTGTTTCGTGTTCCGATTGCAAACGTAGCTGGATTGAATGTATGCACTGGCAACACATTCTGAACTTGACCATGGAAACACTTTAATCAGTTGTGGAACATGCTGTTATTCGATTTCTACTTGTTGCAGAAAATGGTGGGGAGCATATTGAACATGTCTGGCGCCTGTCACCCGGAAATTAATAACCCGATAAGATTTTGATTGATGCTTTTTATGCGGTTTTTGGCCTCAGGACAGTTAAAAACCGATAAGACTGATGCTTTTTGTGCGGTGTTTTGGACTCAGAACAATTAAAAACCGATGGTACGGATGCTTTTTGTGTGGGTTTTGGTCTCAGGCCAATTAAAAACCGGATTTTTTTATTTGATGTGATATTACTTGCCATTGTGGATGGGCTTACGTATCTAAGAGTATCACACCTGTACACCCAGGCACATTGAATTGTGCAGTTTCTTCAGCGTCAGACCTACACCTTAGGCATTGTTGTATGATTCATTCGTTATTTTTAGTCGACCACTATTAAATTATGATATTTGCAGCGCCATCTGTTGCTTCATTTTGTAACTATTTATTTTTCTTCTGCCATATGTTTTCCCCCCTTATCCGATAATATTCAGTTGCAATTTGACGTCATTCTGACCAGTGGTGTTATTTCTACAGCGGTTTGAAAGCGTAACTTTAATTATAATCGATGGAAAAGTGATATTAGTGAGTATCTGACTCGCATTCAACAATGTTCAGACCATGAGATACAGGTCTTATTTGGAAACCGCAACTGTCATGCTGTCACACTACAATGTTGAGGAACCATAACTCTTAATATTTAGAACCATTGGTTTAAGCTCTACTCATTGGAGTTCCGAACATGAATGATGTGGTTCAGGACTTGATATGGCGTGTATAATATAACAGCTGACGCAGCGCCATGGGTTGGCAGAATCTCCAACATCATTTCCGGCAGTGATCGACAAATTTTTTTGGATATGATGACTTGCACATCTACATTTACTTATCCTTATTTTAAGAGAGTAACATGTTAAAACGAGTTGCAACATTTGCTTGGCATTTATATCAATGTACGGCGGTCATACGACGTCTGGCGTTAAGCATTAGGCGTATTATGATGGCTCTTTGTATCTGTAAGCCTAGCGAAATCAGATTTTTGTGGCAATTATATTTCGATAAAGATGTCTTCTAGTGAGTGAATCAGACAATTTAGCTGTGGCAATACTTGAATTGTGAATACAAAGTGTGAGACATCTTGCAGTAACTGATAACTAGTTTTTACGAGACATTCACTCTGTCCTTTATGTCTGAAAATGTCACGTCTCTCACTATTACCGTCTTAGGTCGTGTGTTTACATGCAGTACATTTTCTTGTATGGTATAAGTAATACTTTGTAATAAAAATATCTTATTCCTTCCTTCCTTCGATAATAAGACAATTCTGTAGCGTTTGTATTTATGGTGGTGTATAGGGTTAGAAGTTTTTATCTTCATGAGCTATGGTTTCCGGAAATGCAACTGCACACATGAAATAAACACTTCACGTATTTCACAACCATTGGCACATGAACATAGCTCTTTCTGCACTCCTGACGTGTTTTCTAGAATGTTGTGAGCAATAATATCGGACAAATACAATGAACAAGGATTTAGGGAGCTTTCAGACTGAAATTGGCTGATATTGTGCTAGTTCAGTAGGCATGTGTCATTAGTACTAACAGCAATAATCGGCAATGAATCACATCATTAACATTATATCTACTGACTGATACGGTGCATTTTATCTTTGTTCCTTCTAACCTGCTGCACAAGAACTTTTTTTAATTGCAGGAATGTATACTGTCATCGTGTGTTGTGACTTACATAAAGATCAGGAGCAATTAGTTACATTCAGTCGCTCTCTTTGTCTGCTAGGCTAACACGTATTTTTCTACAGTTATAAGCCTGGTCAGGGTACTATTTCGACATCAAATAATTAGGCATAACTTCTAAAATGTCAACTGCTATTAGGCATTTAAGTCTAAAATTTGGCACTTAGTTTATAATTTTGGGGCATCGGTTTCACGAATATGGGTATATGTAGATATTAACTCACACTTTCCTTTACATTGTAGATATACATGACATTACATTGAACTGAGAGTTACAGTGCTTTTTCTTGTATTAACATCAGATAGGCCGGGCGAAGTGGCCAAGCGGTTCTATGCGCTACAGTCTGCAACCGCGCGACCGCTACGGTCGCAGGTTCGAATCCTGCCTCAGGCATGGATGTGTGTGATGTCCCTAGGTTAGTTACGTTTAAGTAGTTCTAAGTTCTAGGGGACTGATGACCTCAGAAGTTAACTCCCATAGAGCTCAGAGCCATTTGAATTTGAACATCAAATAGCCACGTCAACATCGCACTGTTTTCGCTGCCTGAGCAGTTTGCAGACAGGTTAAAAATTTTTCACCATCTTAGATGTGAAAAATTATTAACTTACGACTCTGCAGCGTACTTTAACCGTGATGGACTCTACTGAAGTCAGTAAGAAATCGTGGTACAAAGATCGAACTTCCTTGACTATACAGTGAAGCCACCTGCTACTAGCGCTAAGAACTTTATTCTCAGCACTGCAACCATCTGCTGGTGACTGAAGTAGGCAGACTGAGAAAGTGGACTTGCTTTGATTTGCATGTTCAATGTCTGTGGGATGGCATCTGAGGTAAAACTCATTTTCTACATAAACGAATTCCTAATTGGTTGTTTATATTTTATTCCATGAAGAATGATTTATAGCTTGAAATGAATATTTCCATTGGAGGAGATTCAAAACTTTGAACCCTTTTTCTTCTCAGGAATTAGAACCGTTTACGCTGCTCTCACAGTTTACATTCCTATAGGGAATCTTCTCCGTCGCCTTCGCTACCACTCCTCGCAACCTCTCATGGCCTTCAACGACTGCGCTCTCTACACGCCATCGCTGACTCCGTCAGTCTTCATCTTTACATCGACAACTCCCCCCACCACTGATCGTCACTTTCCCCATCTTCACTGCCAGTCTTCTCTTCCATCAGCTTCGCCGACGTTTCACCGCCGATTTGTCATCGCCGCCGCCTCCATCCGTTGATCGCCACCACCACAATATACCTGACATAGCTGTCAAATCAGAATAATTCACAATTCACCACAACTCGTCACTGTAGTCCCAGCACTGTTTCGGCGGACTCTCACCACAATAAATGACATTCATCAGTCTCCGCCATCATAGAACACCGTGCTACGTAAAGCATCTACACTTCCCATTTTCTACTCCAAGCATCATGAGATGGAGCATCTCAACAAACCCAACCCCTACATCTATCCTATCAACAGCTACACATGTACGTATCGCTGTCGCCATCTTCCCCTACGTTTTCTCTTTCAGCAGTGACTCACCAACCATCTCCACCACAGCAGCACACGTCCCTGCCCACTGTGTGAGAGATGCATCAGATGACAAGAAATATATCACCTCACTGTGCCTCACTGCACTGACCAACACAAAAAATGGTTCAAATGGCTCTGAGCACTATGGGACTAAACTTCTGAGGTCATCAGTCCCCTAGAACTTAGAACTACGTAAACCTAACAAACCTAAGGACATCACACACATCCATGCCCGAGGCAGGATTCGAACCTGCGACCATAGCGGTCGCGCGGCTCCAGACTGTAGCGCCTAGCACCGCTCGGTCACTTCGGCCGGCGACCAACACAAGTCATGCAGATGAATCTGCTGAACTTCCAGTTAAGGGTCGACAATATCATGTCAAACCACCCTGCCTCCTCCCCCCCCCCCCGGTCACACAACCATCCTTCCCTCCACCCTCCAACAGCCACTGGCATCCCTCACACTCCCACAACTAAAAAAACGCAACCAGAACTTGACAATGCATACTACTCCTCCCCATCCAAATTGTTCCATCCATACCTTCATCCTCTCCAATCCTGATCCAAAGTCCCTGCTGTTCCACTGCCTACTGGCAAAAGAATTTGCCAGCCTTCTTGTAACACTTGTAAAATATGACACAGGCAGCCAATACGTGGAAATGTCGTCGGTAGTAAGCAACGAGAAGCTCACAAATCTGGTAGAAAGTCAGTGAATACGGAGGTCGAGGTTGGAGTTTCGTCAAGAGAACACACACTTTGGACTGGTTCCATGACAAAGAGTAGGAACGACGAGCAGCCTTCTGAACGACCTGGTGCATTTGAAAATGCTGCTGGAGCCGCTTCTCGTATGTTTCTTTAGCATCCTCGTTGAAAGCGGGAAACGGCGGAGGTGGCGGAACCGGGCGGTTTTGTAAGAGTTTCGTAAATAAACGTTCTTGTGTATCCTGAGAGTTCTTGAAAAACTGTTGAAAACCTTGTAGTAGGTCATGCACAATTTGGACCAGCTGCCGAAGGACAACTTCCGTCATCAGGAAGACACACGCAGGCACCAACTCATGGCCACTTGTGTCGTGACTGACAATTCGCAATTTTTAACAAACACAACTTTTATTGATGTAAGTTCACAAGGTTGATGATTCAACATACAAACGAAAGGTAACAATAATGATGCCAGTAAAAGTCTCCTAACTGAGGCAAACAAAAGTTCACTTCTAATTTTCCACAAAGGTTCGTGGTAACACACTCACACACTAGTAACAGTCCAATTCCGAGATGAAGACCTAATCTTCAACGGTCGCATGATACGAGGTCAGCATCGGCGTGAACTGAACTTCGAGGCTGTTTTTTTTATTTTTTTCTTCATTGTGATTTCATTCCCCTGCCCCATATGGGCAGTGGAGGGCTGTCAGCGGCACAAATCACTGCTCTTCAGCCGAGTGACATGGCAACTAAAACAAGAATAAAAGGCTACATATATAAGGCGATAAAAAGGGGAACATAAAACAGGGCAAGGGGGGACAATGCAGGTAAAAATACACTGACAGGAAGACGTTCGTGGGAGGAAAACTAAAAACAAGTCACCACAAAGTTAAAAAACGTAGTTGGCGAGTCTTAAAACACAAAGAAGACACAGAATGCACATGCACAGATTAAAAGTCGGCCACAACATTAAAAGGACTCCAGAACAACACACTTAATACCCACTTGGAGCACACACACGGTGAAGTACAAAACTGCCAGGTGGGACCTGCCAAGGGAGAGGTCGGAGAGGATGGGAAAGGAGGGAAGAGCAAGGGGCAGCAGGGGAGACCGCGGGATGAAGAGAGTAGGGGCGTTAGCAGGTACACGAAGAGGCAGGGGACTAGCGGGGCAGGAGATGAAGAGGTATGACAAGGCATGAGGGAGTGCAGAGACACTGAAAGGGAGCACAAGAGGGGGGGGGGGGGAGTAGAAGGGAGAATCTGCTCAAGGCAAGGTTGGGGGGAAGGAGAGGGAGCACTGAGGAGGAGGCAGGATGATGGGGTTAGAGTTGGTAGGAAGGGTAGATGTCAGGGCGAAGCTCATCATCAGGGAGGGGTAGATGGTGGAAGTTGCATTGGGAAAGGAGGCGGAGGGTGCGGAGATGAAGAGAGGGTGGGACACAGCAGTAAAGGTGCGGCAACAGGTTGGGGGTGGATGCGAAGGGAGACACCAGGGGATGACGGGGATCAAGGCGGCGGACAATATATAGTGTGTGAATGAGTTCAAGGAAAAGCAGAAGTTTGGGGAAGGGGATGAGGTTGTAGAGGATGTGCATGGGGGACAGAAGGCGGATGCGGAAGGCGAGGCAGAGCGCATGGCGTTTAAGGATTTGGAGTGCTTTATAAAACTGGGTAGGGGTGGAAATCCAAGCTACGCTGGCATAACAGAGGTTGGGGCAAATCAATGATTTGTAGGTGTGAAGGATGGTGGAGGAATGCAGTCCCCTTGTCTGGCCAGACAGGAGTTTCAGGAGGCGGAGTCTGTTGTGAGCTTTGTTTTGGATGGTAAGGAGATGGGGAGCCCATATGAGGTGGCGGACGAGGATGAGGCCAAGGTATTTGAGGGTAGGAGTGAGGTGGATAGGATGGCCATAAATGGTGAGGTAGAAATCATGGAGACAGAAGAAGCAGGTGGTGCGGCCTATGAAGATCGCCTGGGTCTTCAAGGGGTTGATACAGATGAACCACTGGTAGCACTAAGTGGTGAATTGGTCAAGTTGGGTTTGGAGGGTACGATGGGACCGTTGAAGGGTAGGATAAAGGGTTAGGAAGGCGGTGTCATCAGCAAACTGGAGAAGATGAACAGGTGGGGGAGGTTTGGGCATATCTGCAGTGTACAGGAGATAGATGAGAGGGGAAGGGACAGAGCCTTGGGGCACTTCGGCAGAGGGTTAGAAATTATGGGAGTTGTAATCACATAGGAGGGACAATCGGAGCGGAAGGAAGCAACGAGATGGATGAAGTTGCTGGGGAGAGCGTAGGTCAGGAGTTTGAAGAGGAGCCCATGGTGCCAGACATGGTAATAGGTGTTCTAGAGATCAAGGGAAACAAAAATAGCAGAGCGATGGGAGTTAAGTTGGAGGGAAAGAAGATTGGTAAGGTTAAGGAGCTGGTCGTCAGCGGAGGAAGAAGGCCGGAAGCCACATTGGGTAAGGGGCAGGAGGTGGTGCCGGTTAAGGCCCTGCTGAATGCGGTGAGAGAGGATGGCCTCAAAGACCTTACTGAACATGGAGATGAGGCAGATGGGACGATAGGAAGAGGTATCAGAGGGGGGGTTATTAGGTTTAGGGAACAGTAGGGCGTGGGAAAACTTCCACAGGTCGCAGGTCGGGGTAAAATCCAGTGGAGATGAAGACATTGTACAGGGTAACAAGGACACTCAGGAAGGATGAGGGGGATTCCTTGAGGTGGCGGTAGGTGACACCATCACGACCAGGGGCAATGTTGTGTTTGGAGTGGAGGACGAGTGTGATGTCTTGTGCAGTGATGGGAGTGTTGATATCAGAGGGGGTAACTGATCCAAGTACTGGAAGCTAGGGCGAGCAGGCAGACAGAGGTGTCAGTGGAGTCAAGGACGGTGTGGAAAAGGGAGCAATGAAAATGGAGATCATCCAGCATGGAGAAGACCTCTGACAGGTGGGAAGCAAAATGGTTACCCTTACTGAGGTTGTCAGGAAAGGGTCGATCGTCATGGAGGATTAGGTAATACGGGGTGGGATGGCTACCAGTAAGGTGGTGGAAGGTTGAGCAGTACTTGGAGGAGTTGACAGGGAGGGTGGAGTTGAGGCGTGTGCATGTCAGGCACCAGTCCCGGCGTTTATTTGCTGTAAGGAGGTTCTGGATGTGTCGCTGTAATTTCTGGTGGCGTTTGAGAGTATCTCGGTCACAGGTGTGGAGGAAGGAGCAGTAGAGCCTGCGGGATTAGCACAGAAGAAGGATGGACTGTGGAGGAAGAATAGGGTGGTGAGGGTGGATGAATTTGGTAGGGACATGAGCCTCCACAGCATCAGTGATAGTTTTGTGAAGGAAGGAAGAGGCATGGGTGATGTGGTAAAGGAGTGGCTTTCGACATGTAAAGCAATGGAGTCCCAGTAGGATCCAATCAGCACAGTAGTAGTGATGGACAAACTTTGGAGGGGCAGCTGGGTAGGTGGCTGCAGGGGTGGCAGAGGCAGAGGAGATGGTGAGAAGGACAGGGAGATGGTCACTATGAACAGGATTGAGGACATCAATGGCGATGCAACCAAGGAGGTTGGGGATAACATCGGGGGAGGAGATACTTTTAGGACACATGTGCTGTGGGAGAGTAACAAGGTCACCATGGAGGGTCGCAAGTAACTAATGCTACCGCCAATGGGTGGCTGGGTCACGGCTGTGGATGTTGAGGTCAGCGGCGATCACATAGCTGGAGAAGGAACAGTCAATATGGGAAATGAAGGTGAAGGGGAGAGGAGCTGCAGGGCGGATATAGATAGTGGCACAAGTGATGGTGACAGAAGGGAAAAATTGGCTGAGTAGAAGGTTTTCAGCCGGGTCATTGAGGAGGGGATGTGGACCGACAGGGAGATGCATGAGGTGGCCTGTAGCAACACTGCCTTAGGCTAGGGGAAGAGAATTGTCAGTGCAGTGAAGGAGATAGGGGGCGGTGCAGACAACATGTTGGGTTTGGATGAAGGTTTCTTTAAGGATGAACCTGGTGCTGGGATAGGGTATGCATGAAGAGGCATCTGTTTGCAGGAAGGGAGCGAATGTTGAGTTAGAGGAGACAATACTGTTGACGTGCCAGTAGGTTGGAGGTGGGAAGGAGGTGGGAAGGGTAGAGTGGGGCTTAAACGAGGGTGTCAAGATGGTTAAGGTAAAGTGGGCCTGGATGTGGGAGTAGGTGGCGTAGGTGTTTAAGTGGAAAACAGAGTGGGCAGCAAGGGGAACCTGCTGGAGTGTGTGGGGGCTCTGGAAGGGGTGGGTGTTCTGCAGGATGATGGTGAGGAACCAGATGATGTCTCCTGCTGTAGGGGGAGGGCGGAGTGAATTGTTAGGATGGATGGGCGGATCGATGGTTCGAACAGGGACAGTGAGCTTATGGTTAGTGGGAGGGGGTTTGACTTTGCATTTGGAAGAATAGGTGGGGTGAGGTTCCTTGCATGTGTTGCAGGAATTGGGTGAGGCGAGGATGGGACACAGTTTAAGGAAGTGGGAGGCTTTACAATGGGGGCAGGTGGGGGGGGGGGGGGTTCTTGCAGTTTTGGGTTAGGTGGTCGTTGTATAGGAGACAGTGCAGGCAGCAGTAGGATTAAGGAGGGGAACAGGACGGGTCAACATGGTGGTGGTGGTTCAAAATCAGGGCTCCCTGCGTAAGGAGGTGGTCGATGGAGGAGGCAAACTGTACATATACGCATGAGGAAAGTAGGGCCAGAGGATTTGTAAATACAGCAAGCCAAGTGGATTTCTAGGGTGGGGTGGACGTTCAGTTCCGCCAACAACTCACCCTCCATGACCACAGGGCTTAGTTTTGTGATAACAGCGGTGAGAGCTGGTGGTCAACGAGGTCGTTGGAGCTGATGAGGAGAGGAGAATGTAAGGAAAGGGGTGAGAGATGCATGGGGGCCAAAGATGATGCGGGGAAGACGCTGGAGGAGATCAGTATGGAAAGAGGGATAGGGGGACTTGATGAGAACAGAGTGTGAGGGATAAGTTGGGTGATGGGTGCACTGGGGATGTACTTACGGATTTCAAGGGTGAGGGTGTGGGCTTCCAGGAATTTTGGATTGGGGTTGGCTAGGACGAAGGTATACAGGGAGGGGCTGGAGTGGAGTGTGGTGGGGTGGTATTTATGGTGGGGTCAGACGGAGGTGAGGTGGGCTGTGGTTTATTGGAGGAGGTGTAGAGGAGAGGTCACCACTGGGGCGTTTGGAAGATTTTTTGGCGGGTGTTGCCTGGGAGGAGGGATGAGGGACTGGATGGATGGGCCGTTGGTGGGAGGCAGGGCCCTCCTGTGAGGCAGTGGCACCAGGTAAGAGGTTATGTCGCTCTGTGGTAGCAACTGTGACATGGCGGGCGGTGACTCTGGCAGGGGAAGCAGGGGTAGTTGCAGGGGGAAGGGTGGGACGGGGGGGAATTCGTCTCGGCAGGCGAGAGGAGTGGGAGGGGGCAGGATCAGGGGCAGGAGCAGGAGCAGGGACAGGAGCGACATACAGTTGCGGATACATGGATGAGGAGGAGATAGAAGGGGAGGAGAGCGTGAGTAAGGGAGGTGGATGAGACGAGTAAATCCCAGCGGAAGCACTCCATGATGTAACAGTGGGGGCAGGTGAAGGGGAGGTGTAGATGATGGTTGTAGTGGGGGTGTACATGGTTGCAGGCACTGTCCACGAGTGACAGGAGTCGCCGAAGTACAAAAGGAACTAAAATGGGGGCCAGCGACGAGCACAGGGCGGCGGCGAGCACCGGGAGACGGCGGTGGCGGCGGCGGCGGCGGCGGCAGCAGCAGCAGCTGCGGCGAGCACCGAGGAACGGCGACCACGCGGTGGCGGCTGCGAGCAACGGGAGGCGGCGACCAGGCGGTAGCGGCGAGAACCGGGAGACTTCGGGCGGCGGCGGCAACCAGGCGGCGGCGGCGAGCTCCGGGGGCCGCGGCGGCGGCGGTGGTGGCGGCGGCGGCGAGGACCGGACGGCGGGCAGCATTGACGGCATGCACACGGGCGACAACACGACAGGAACGGTTCAAGCTCTTCCACGTCGAAGATACACCCTGAGTGTGGCCCAGGCAGTTTGAGTCCTCGATCAGGAAGTGAGGGAATCCAATCCTCGAATTGTCGAGGCTGGTTCTATCTAGCCCCTATATAGCTATCTCCAGCCGATCAGGTTTTTGCACAGTGATACTTCCTGTAGGCCTTGGCTCGAGCTTTCCCTGCAGGAAGTACTGCTTGGAATGTCTGTTTCCTTTATCTTGTATATAAATAGCTTGAGTTTACCATGGTGCTGTTGGTAGGCCTTGGGGAAAGACAACCTCGTCCTCAGGGGCTACCTTGGATCCAGTATAACAACATACCGCAGCTGCAATCCAGCAATGAAACAAAACTCCCCACTAGGCAGCAGATAGGTACTCGGTTAAAGCGAGTACGTAAGTAAGAAGAGAAGGATTCCCAACAACCGCAATTCCAATTCAATGTGTACGGGCACTGTCTGAAAAGAGTTTATTTCGCCACTGGTGGCCTCAGCTATTAGACAATGGGCCGCTCATAAACGGACACTCGTCCACAAGATGGTCGCTCACGCTACACCGAAAACAGCCTTTACGGCCTGAGGAGTTAGATACAGCTTACGTGGGATTTCAGTTCGAGGATGAGCCATGGCCTGGAACCCCTTATCTCGATCACGCTGTTCGTCCACAAATCTAAGTGCATCCATAGAGGACACCAACTTATTCAACTCGAAAAATATACTCCCCGCTCACTTATTTGTTACATAGTTTAATTCTTAATTTCTTTGCGTGTTTTTGGGTACTTGCATTGTTTACTTCATAAATTTCGGGCTTATTATAGTATTTGAGAATTGTAGCATCGCGATTTAGTGCCTGAATAGTGGGGATTCGCGTAGTCGTCTGTCTTCTGTTTTTGTTTTGAACGGCCAGTGTCGGTTGGTCACAGCCAGTGTGCTCCCTGCCGCCCTTGGATCAGCAGCTGCCAGCAGCAAGTCGTATACTCCCAGCTCACTTATTTGTTACATAGTTTCGTATAGGACGTGTAATTTCGAGTTTTAGTTACTGTAATCGTAAATTCAGGCAGATTGTAGCACAGTCGTTAGGTATTTGTACAGGTCAGTTCATACATTCTTTGCGTGTTTCCCTTGCGTTATCTAGGCACGGACTCGTGTTTCAGTAACTGTTGTTCAACATCGATTAGAATGGACAGGGACTGTGATTGCTGTGTTTGGATGAGGGCTGAGTTGGCATCCCTTCGCTCACAGTTGCAGGCGGCGCTGACTTCTGTCGTGCAGCTAGAGGCTGTTGCCAATGGGCACCACTGTGGGGTGCTGGACTTGGGTATCATGGGGATGTCAACCTCGTCCCGTCTGTCCCCAGATCGGTCTGCCACTGTGGTTGCCCCGGTTGCTGTCCACAGTGGTGCTGAGCCCTCGCCTGTGGTTGATTGGGAGGTCGTTCCAAGGCGTGGCAGGCAGTGAAATACCTCCCCGGAGGCTGATCAGAAAGCCTCCCCGGTGCGTCTGACAAACAGGTTTCAGGTACTGTCTCTGGCTGAGCCAGATACAGCTGCTTGCCCTGTTTGAGAGGATGATTCTCATCCTTAAAGGTCCGGGCAATCGCAGAGGGTGGGCTTATTGGTAGTTTGGAGCTCCAATGTTAGGCGCGTAATGGGGCCCCTTAGGGATATGGCGGCTAAGGAGGGGAAGAAATCCAGTGTGCACTCCGTGTACAATCCGGGTGGAGTCATTCCTGATGTGGAAAGGGTCCTTTCGGATGCCATGAAGAGCACAGGGTGCAGCCAGCTGCAGATGGTTGCACATGTCGGCACTAATGACGTGTCGCTTTGGATCTGAGGAAATTCTCTCTGGATTCCAGGGGCTATCTGATTTGGTGAAGGCTGCTGGTCTTGCTTACGAGATGAAGGCAGTGCTCAACATCTGCAGCATCGTTGACAGAACCGACTGCGGACCTTTGGTGCAGAGCCGGGTGGAGGGTCTGAATCAGAGGCTCAGACGGTTTTGCGACCGTGTTGGCTGCAGATTCCTTTACTTACGCCATATGGTGGTGGGGTTTCGGGTTCCGCTGAATTGGTCAGGAGTTCACAACACTCATCTGGCTGCTAGACGGGTAGCGGAGGCTGTGTGACGTGGACTGGGCGGTTTTTTAGGTTAGAAGGCCTTGGGAAAGTACGGTGTGGGCTGCAATCTCAAAGGATGCATGGCAAATACAGAACGTGCTTGGATCGGTGAACAGTAGGAATTGCAGTTGTAAATTGTTGTAGTTCTGTTGGGAAAGTCCCTGAGCTTCAAGCGCAGAAGCTGAAATCGTTATAGGTACAGAAAGCTGGCTAAAGCCTGAAAAAAGTTCTGCAGAAATTTTTACGAAGTCGCAGACGGTGTTCAGGAAAAATAGAATAGGCAGAATTGGTGGTGGAGTGTTTGTGTCTGTCAGTAGTGGTTTATCTTGTAGTGAAGTCGAAGTAGATAGTCCGCGCGAATTGGTATGGGTGGAGGTTATACTAACAGCCGAACTAAGTTAGTAATTGGCTCCTTCTACCGACCCCCAGACTCCGATGATATAGTTGCTGAACAGTTCAGAGTAAATTAGTCTCGTAACAAATAAATACCACACTCATACAGTTATAGTTGGTGGGCACTTCAACCTTCCCTCGATATGTTGGCAGAAGTACTTGTTCAAAACCGGTGGTAGGCAGAAAACATCTTCCGAGATTGTCCTAAATGCTTTTTCCGAAAATTATTTCGAGCAGTTAGTCCACGAACCCACGCGAATTGTAAATGGTTGCGAAAACACACTTGACCTCTTAGCCACAAACAATCCAGAGCCAATAGAGAGCATCATGACTGATACAGGGATTATTGATTAGTCATTGTAGCTAGGCTCAATACCGTTTCTTCCAAATCCACCAGAAAAAAACGCAAAATAATTTTATTTAAAAAAGCGGATAAAGTGTCACTAGAAGCTTTCCTAAGGGAGAGCATCTCCATTCCTTCCGAACTGACTACCCAAATGTAGACGAGATGTGGCTCAAATTCAAAGATATAGTAGCAACAGCAATTAAGAGATTCATACCTCATAAATTGGTAAGAGATGGAACTGATCCCCCATGGTACACAAAACAGGTCCGAACGCTGTTGCAGAGGCAACGGAAAAAGCATGCGAACTTCAGAAGAACGCGAAATCCCGAAGATTGGCTAAATTTTACAGACGTGCGAAATTTGGCACGGGCTTCTATGCGAAATGCCTTTAAATAGGTTCCACAACGAAACATTGTCTCGAAATTTGGTAGAAAATCCGAAGAAATTCTGGTCGTATGTAAAGTACACAAGCGGCAAGACGCAGTCAATACCTTCGCTGCGCAGTGCCGATGGTACTGTTAACGACGATTGTGCCGCTAAAGCGGAGTTATTGAACGCAGTTTTCCGAAATTCCTTCACCAGGGAAGACGAATGGAATATTCCAGAATTTGAAACACGAACTGCTGCTAGCACGAGTTTCTTAGAAGTAGATACCTTAGGGGTTGCGAAGCAACTCAAATCGCTTGATACGTGCAAGTCTTCAGGTCCAGATTGTATACCGATTAGGTTCCTTTCGGATTACGCTGATACAATAGCTCCCTACTTAGCAATCATATACAACCGCTCGCTCACCGATAGATCTGTACCTACAGATTGGAAAATTTCGCAGGTCGCACCAGTATTTAA
Source organism: Schistocerca cancellata (assembly GCF_023864275.1). Classification (NCBI taxonomy): domain Eukaryota; kingdom Metazoa; phylum Arthropoda; class Insecta; order Orthoptera; family Acrididae; genus Schistocerca; species Schistocerca cancellata. The sequence continues at coordinate 182,515,355 of NC_064628.1, read as the reverse complement.
GAAGAGTAGTAGGAGTAATCCATCGAAATACAGACCTATATCATTGACGTCGGTTTGCAGTAGGGTTTTGGAGCATATACTATATTCAACCATAATGAATCACCTCGAGGGGAACGATCTATTGATACGTAATCAGCATGGTTTCAGGAAACATCCTTCTTGTGCAACGCAGCTAGCTCTTTATTCGCACGAAGTAATGGCCGCTATCGATAGGGGATCTCAAGTTGATTCCGTATTAATAGATTTCCGGAAAGCTTTTGACACCGTTCCTCACAAGCGACTTCTAATCAAGCTGCGGGCCCATGGGGTATCGTTTCAGTTGTGTGACTGGATTCGTGATTTCCTGTCAGGAAGGTCGCAGTTCGTAGTAATAGACGGCAAATCATCGAATAAAACTGAAGTGATATCAGGTGTTCCCCAGGGAAGCGTCCTGGGACCTCTGCTGTTCCTGATCTATATAAATGACCTGGGTGACAATCTGAGCAGTTCTCTTAGGTTGTTCGCAGATGATGCTGTAATTTACCGTCTAGTAAGGTCATCCGAAGATCAGTGTCAGTTGCAAAGCGATTTAGAAAAGATTGCTGTATGGTGTGGTAGGTGGCAGTTGACGCTAAATAACGAAAAGTGTGAGGTGATCCACATGAGCTCCAAACGAAATCCGTTGGAATTCGATTACTCGATAAATAGTACAATTCTCAAGGCTGTCAATTCAACTAAGTACCTGGGTGTAAAAATTACGAACAACTTCAGTCGGAAAGATCACATAGATAATATTGTGGGGAAGGCGAGCCAAAGGTTGCGTTTCATTGGCAGGACACTTAGAAGATGCAACAATACCACTAAAGAGACGGCTTATGCTGCACTCGTTCGTCCTCTGTTAGAATATTGCTGCGCTGTGTGGGATCCTTACCAGGTGGGATTGACCAAGGACATCGAAAGGGTGCAAAAAAGGGCAGCTCGTTTTCTATTATCGCGTAATAGGGGAGAGTGTGTGGCAGATATGATACGCGAGTTGGGATGGAAGTCATTAAAGCACAGACGTTTTTCGTCGCGGCGAGATCTATTTACGAAATTTCTGTCGCCACCTTTCTCTTCCGAATGCGAAAATATTTTATTGAGCCCAACCTACATAGGTAGGAATGATCATCAAAATAAAATAAGAGAAATCAGAGATCGAACAGAAAAGTTTAGGTGTTCGTTTTTCCCGCGCGCTGTTCGGGAGTGAAATGGTAGGGAGGTAGTATGATTGTGGTTCGATAAACCCTCTGCCAGGCACTCAAATGTGATTTGCAGAGTAATCATGTAGATGTAGATGTAGATGCAGAAAAAGGTAGTATGTTTCCCAGCGAAAACAAGACGTTAGAGATGTTCCGGCCTCATTTCATCGAAGATGTTTAAAATGCTATACTTCTCTATAACTTTCATCTGCAAGGCAGACAGGGCAGTTTGAACACGCTCAATATACTCAACCAGGGTTTCGATGGGTGCTTGTACCTGTCAATAATGGTCACCCTCGAGTTCATTTCGAATACTTGGCGATAATTTCAGTGCTATTATTCGGCCTCACAGTTCAACTAAGGCGCCCTGTTCTTGCAGGCTTCCAGGAAACAAACTACGCAACAACCATCAGGACAAAGGATATAACAAACGAAGGACAGAGTGTGCACTTTGCTTAGCGTCTGCTTGGAATTCAAAATGCAAGATCAACCACAATAATATCTCAGTTTGGGCTAACTAAACAGTTCTCAGCTCCGAAACAACATGAAGCAAATGTGTGATTTTGTTAGGAAACTTAGCAAGTAGGTTGGAAACAGATCTACCAAAAGACTGGGTGTCTAATATTCTGAAACTTCATTTGACCGACTCAGTGGGGACACCCTCCTCCATATCACCCATTTCCCCACCTAAAGCCAAGGTACTTGCACTGACTTCTAACTCCTTCACACGTGCCATCAAGTGATTAACCATATCCTCCTGTTTATTATTAAGCTGACAATCCCTTATATCAGCAAGGAGTGTATCTCAGTGAATGAGTTGGGTCTGAACCTTATACAACTGTTTTCGTATAGGCTGACTACTCTCAAGAAACTGAATATTATGTTGCCATTCGGCCAATAACACAGAGCAAGTAGAAATAGAAACAGCTACCTCAGAAGTGGTGTCAGGAGAGTTGTCACTATTACTAACCAACGCTGCACGTAACCTGGCCACCAACTCCGTGACACTGCCCCTAATCGGCAGCCATTGTAGCTTAGGTTCATAATTCAGTTGATTGAGTTTTGAATATGAGAGGCCAAGACAACCTCTGCGATCCATCGTGGCGTATTGTTTTCCTTTAACAAATCATATACAATTGTAGCATAACACCAGATGATGAATGATGTCAAAGAAAGAAGGCAGTTCTCTCAGCCCGACTTTACCAGTGGAAATCAACCACGCTCTGCTACAAATGAAATCCCCAAGAGGTAAAACAAGGATTAGAACGCCACTTGGAAGGCTAAGAACCAATTATGGTATCATTCATCATTTCTCACCAAGTGAATTTATTTTTTTAAGGAGATATCATAATTGAAAAAAGGACTAATTTTCCACAAAGGACTCGAATAATCGTAAAACAGTTAATAAAATTACAAGTTCGAATACTGTGCTCGACAATCCAATATTTTAAGAAAGCACCAAAATAAAAATACTTAGCTGAATAACAATTAGGACAACACCAGAATTGACATATAAAGTGCTAGAAAAATATGCAGTACTGGATAACTTGTGAATTTGACCAAACTCAACAGGTAAGAAAACTTAAAATTGCATTTGAAGCAATACCAAGTTAGCAGAGGGCGGTTCCGAAACAATTTTCGACAACAATAGTTAAGAAAGATCCCCTCTTAGGGAATGTCTTAGTTAGGAAAAATACAGTTGAATAACGAGTATTTGAATGACTGCACTGACACTAACGATCAAGGGGCTAGGAAGGATCTCTGTACGTCAGGCACTGATGAACTAGGAGCTAGAAGTAACAGAAGGAAAGACAAGCTCATCGTAGGGGATGACGAAGCACCATGAAAGATTCCCGCACAGGGAAGGTGCCCGCCAAAGAGCATGTCGGAATGGTGCCACACCGAGCAGACGCACATGGAAATATACAGTCACTCCAGCACTGGGTTCCTATAGGACCTGCAACCAAGGCGAGAGGCGCTGCCAGGCAGGAAACAGCGCAGCAGTGATGAATCTCCTAAGCAAGACAGATCCAAATCAAACAGTAATGCAGGCACAACAACGCTTAACCAAGGGAAGCGCAGTGTAAACAGACACCCGAATTAGGTGGAATCAAATGCGAAATATTTAAAATCAAACTGAATCAACTTACTGCCCACTAAGTTAGAATTTGAGAATCGATTAAATTGTGTATTAAACAAATCCATTTGTTAAATCCTCCAAAAGAAACAAACCAATCTTAATGCAGTTTACGACACCATTTAATTAAATTAAAAATAGTTAAAAATACTTTCTTCTGGGATAGTGAGAAAGGTGAAATAGCAGCCCAAATGTTTTGAGTGTTGAGGCATGAACGTAAGGCCAGAGACGGAAGCAGTCACATAAGAAAAGCCTGACAAGACGTTACCTCGGAACCTCAGAATGTGACAGAGCAATGGCGAGGTACTAAGCCATTTCTCCTTATTAACAGCATAAAATAACCCTTGAGGACCTATTCAGACCACGCGTCTAAAACATAGACAGAATCAATATGAATTAAAATATTAACATACAATAAATAAATAACCAGGATTAAGCAGAAATGAGCATAAACTCTTATTAAACTAGCACCCCAGGAGGAAAGAATATTAAACCACAGTGACATGCTCCGAAACTTTTAGTTCAGTGCAATAACCTTAAACACACTATGAGGTCACTATGAAGAGGACTGATCATGACCTGCAGAGTAATTTTTACAGAAAAAAATCTTCGTTGCACTGACATAAACCTCAATACTAGAACTATAAGAAATGGTAAAACCTTAAATGTATACTGGATCAAATATACTCACAGTAGCATTAATAAAATGACAGAAAAATACTACGCAAGAAGAAGCCAAAGGCAGCTTGGGAAAAAGAAGTTGCAGCATCAGTAATCATGCGATTGAGCGCCTCGCCAAATACACGAGGAAACTGTAGACTCTTGCAGGAAGTGCACGGCGTCCAAGTGTAAATTGTCAGCCCCCCCTCCCCCCTCATGAACCATGGACGTTGCCGTTGCAGACAAACATGTGGTTCCAGAAGAGGGGCAGCAGCCTTTTCAGCAGTTACAGGGGCAACAGTTTGCGTGATTGATTGAAATGGCCTTGTAAGATCAACCAAAATGGCCTTGCGGCGAACGGCTGAAAGCAAGGGGAAACTACAGGCCTAATTTTTCCCGACGCCGTGCAGCTTTACTGTATGGTTCACTGATGATGGAGTCCTCTTGGGTAAAATATTCTGGAGGTAAAATAGTCCGCCATTCGAATCTCCGGTAAGGGACTACTCAGGAAGATGTCGTTATCAGGTGAAACAAAACTGGCGTTCGACGGATCGGAGCGTGAAATGTCAGATCCCTTAATAGGACAGGTAGGTTAGAAAATTTGAAAAGGGAAATGGATAGGTTAAAGTTGGATATAATGGGAATTAGTGAAGTTCGGTGACAGGAGGAACAAGACTGGTGGTAGCCAAGATAGACATGAAGGCCACTCCTACCACAGTAGTACAAGCTTATATGCCAACTAGCACCGCAGATGATGTAGAGATTGAAGAAATGTATGATGTGATGAAAGAGATTATTCGGGTAGCTCATGGAGACGAAATTTTAGTAGTCATGGGGGACTGGAAAGTGATTGTAGGAAAAAGAAGAGAAGGAAAAGTAGTAGGTGAATATGGACTGGGGGAGGGTCAGGAATGAAAGGGGTAGAATTTTGCACAGAGCGTAACCTAATCATAACTGACCCTTGGCTTAAGATTCATGAAAGAAGTTTGTATACGCGGAAGAAGCCTGGAGACACTAGAAGGTTTCAGATATATTATCAAATGGTAAGACAAAGACTTAGGAACCAGGTTTTACATTGTAAGACATTTCCAGGGGCAGATGTGGACTGTATTGTGTATGAACTGTATATTAAAACTGAAGAAACTGCACAAAGGTGGTGCAACCTGGATAAACTGAAAGAAATAGAGGCTATAGAGTGTTTCAGTGTGTATTGGGATCCGAGTGACAAGAACAGGGGAAAGAAATACAGTAGAAGAAGAATGGGTAGCTATGAGAGACGGAAAAGTGAAGACAGCTCAGGAGCAAGTACGTAAGATGACGAGGGCTAGTAGATACCGTTGGAAAACATAAGATATGTTGAATGTAACTAATGAAAGAAGAAAATATAAAAATGCAGTAAATGAAGCAGGAGATAAGGAACACAAATCCATGGAGAAGAAATTAAAAGCCACGGAGAAGAAATAAAAACAATGACGTTTGCGAAAGACATTGTAGTATTCTGAGAAACAGCAAAGGACATGGAAGAGCAGCTCAACGGAATGGACATTGTCTTCAAAGGAGGATATAAGATGAACATCAGTAAAACCAAGACGAGGATAATGCAAAGTAGTCGAATTAAATCAGGCGATGCTGAGGATATTAGATTAGGGAATGAGGCACTTAATGTAGTAAATGAGTTTTGCTATTTGGGGAGCAAAATAACTGATGATGGTCGCAGAAGAGGGGATATAAAATGTATACTCGCTATCATAAGGAAAGCGTTTCTACAGAGCAGAAATTTGTTAACATCGAGTGTAGATTTAAGCGTCAGGAAGTCGTTTCTTAAAGTATTTATATGGAGTCTAGCCATGTGTGGATGTGAAACGTGGACGATAAGCAGTTTAGATATGAAGAGAATAGAAGTTTTCGAAACTTTGAGAACAGAAGAATGCTAAAGATTAGATGGGTCGATTGCGTAACTAATGTGGAGGTACTGAGTAGAATTGGAGAGAAGAGGTATTTGTGCCACAGCTTGACTAGAAGAAGGGATCAGATGATAGGACAGGTTCTGAGGCGTCAAGGGATCACCAGTTTAGTACTGGAGGGAAGCGTGGAGGATAAAAATCGTAGAGGGAGACCAAGAGATGAATACGCGAAGCAGATTCAGAAGGATATAGGTCGCAGCAGTTATTCGGAGATGAAGAGGCTTCCACAGGATAGAGTAGCATTCAGAGCTACATCAAACCAGTCTCTAGAGTGAAGACCACATCAACAACAAACTGTCAGGAATGCGGTGGGCTGATCCACTTTGTCCACAAATGGAATGCACCCGACAAACACCTTTCCAAATGCAGAGATTTCCATGTTCCCTGTAGATCAACTTTCCACTGTAACTGTTCAAAAATGGCTGTAAGCACTATGGGACTTAACATCTGAGGTCATCAATCCCCTGGACTTAGAACTACTTAAATCTAACTAACCTAAGGACAAATCACACATCCATGCCAGAGGCAGGATTCGAACCTGTGACCGTAGCAGCAGAGGAGTTCCCGACTGAAGCGCCTAGAACCGCTCGGCCACAGCGTCCGGCTCACCGTAACTGTTCCCGCGTAGAAGGCAAAACACTATATCAACACGGGCAGCGCGTTGTGTCCAAACGGCTGTTTCTTTCTCTGTCCCTCTCCTCGGAGAGCCCCGTCTTCCACTTGAGTCAATAATCACTGCAAAACCCGCAACAGCGGCAGTTGCGCCACCTGGCAGCGGCCAAGAATGGTGATGTTATGACAGTACGTCATGAACTAGATACTGATACAAGCCAGCATGCCTCATGAATTGACAGTGTTACTTGCATGGGAAAAATTTTCGTCTGTTAAGAGACCACACTGCTTTGAACTGGTTATTGGGACTAAAATATCCGTCTAACAGACTCTCAAGGTGGCCTTAAAGGCTCATGGAGATTCACTATGAAGTCAGGGATGAAGCAAGGTGATGCAGATGCACTGAGTATAAACGTGGCAGTGGTGAAAGTCCTAGCCCACAAACTTACGGCATGGCAGAAAATACGCCACGCTAAGGGTGATTGCAAACATTACTGGACACTACCACAGATTAGCATGTACGACGTTCTTCTGCGCAGAGAAACAATATTACGACTACGAGTAGTGATGGCAGCAAAGTTGAAGGAGGAATTATTAAGGGAAGGGCATGCTCATGTATTGCCGGTCATGGTGGATGTTGGCCGACGATTAGGACAATGGTAAAAAATTACTGGTGGAAGGGAAGGAGGAATGACGTAGACCAGAATGTGGGGAAATGCATACAGTGTGCACAAAGGACCGATTTGAGTCAGAAGCAGATACAATTGCAGAGATTTCCAGTAGGTTCAAACCGACTTTCTGTGTTCGGGATTGGTGCCATGGGACCGTTCAGTCGAACACCAGCAGGGAACAGATTCGTTCTGACTATAATAGACGATGATAGAAATGATAGCCATGCCAAATCAGCAGATGATGACGGTCACGCAGGTGTTTGTGAGCAATTAGATTCTGAAATCTAATGTGTCCAAAACGATAATTACAGAATGGACACCAATTCCCTGTCATATTGGCGATCTTTTACAGAAGCTCGAAATTTAGCGCTGAGTTCAATGCGAAATGCCTATAACAGTTTCCACAACGAAACTTTCTCTCGAAAACCTGGTAGAAATTCCAAAGAGATTGTGTTGTATGTGAAGTATGTTAGCGGCTAGAAACAATCAATGCCTTCTCTGCGCGATAGCAACGGAAATACTACCAAAGACAGTGCTGCCAAAGAAGAGTTACTAAACACAGCCTTCCGAAATGCCTTCACAAAAGAAGACGAAGTAAATATTCCAGAATCTGAATCGAGAACAGCTGCCGACATGAGTGACGTAAATATCCGCGGAGTAGTGGAGCAACTTAAATTACTTAATAAAAACAAGTCTTCTGGTCGAAACTGTATACCAGTTAGGTTCCTTTCAGAGTATGCCGATGCAATAGCTCCATGCTTAACAATCATATAACAACGTTCGTTCGACGAAAGATCCGTACCCAAAGGCTGGAAAGTTGTACAGATCACACCAATATTCAAGCAAGCTAGTAGGAGTAATCCACTTTATTACAGGCCCATATCGCTAACGTCGACATGCAGGAAGATTTTAGAACGTATATTGTGTTCCAACATTATGAATTACCTCGACGAAAACGGTCTATTGACACACAGTCAACATGGGCTTAGAAAACATCGTTCCTGTGAAACACAGCTAGCTCTTTATTCATACGCAGCGTTGAGTGCTATTTACAAGGGATTTCAAATGGATTACGTATTTCTGGATTTCCGGAAGGCTTTGACACTGTACCACGCAAGCGGCTCGTAGTGAAACTACGTGCTTACGGAATATCGTCTCACTTAAGTGACTGGATTTGTGATTTCCTGTTACAGAGGTCACAGTTCGTAGTAATCGACCGAAAGTCATCGAGTAAAACAGCTGTGATTTCTGGCGTTCCCCAAGGTAGTGTTATAGGCCCTTTGCTGTTCCTTTTCTAGACAAAATTTTGGGTGACAATCTGAGCATCCGTCTTCAGTTGTTTGCAGATGACGCTGTCGTTTGTCGACTATTAATATCATCAGAAGATCAAAACAAACCGCAAAACGATTTAGAAGAAATATCGGAATGGTGCGAAAAGTGGCAGTTGACCCTAAATAATGAAAAAGCTGGGGTCACCAACATGAGTGCTAAAAGGAACTCGTTAATCTTCAGGTACACGATAAATCACTCTAATACAAAAGATGTAAATTCAACTAAATACCTAGGTATTTTAATTACGAACAACTTAAATTGGAAGGAACACATAGAAAATATTGTGGGGAACGCTAACCTAAGACTATGTTTTATTGGCAGGACACTTAAAAAATGTAACAGACCTACTAAGGAGACTGCCTAAACTACGCTTGTACGTCCGCTTTTAGAATATTGCTGCGTGTTGTGGGATCCTTATCAGATAGGACTGATGGAGTACATCGAAAGAGTTCAAAGAAAGGCAGCACGTTTTGCATTATCGCGAAATGTGGGAGACATTGTCACAGAAATGATACAGGATTTGGGCTGAAAATCATTAAAAGAAAGCCGTTTTTCGTTGCGACGGAATCTTCTCGCGAAATTCCAATCACCAAGTTTCTCCTCCGAATGCGAAAATATTTTGTTGACACCGACCTACATAGGTAGGAGCGATCACCAGGATAAAATTATGGAAATCATCGCTCGTGCGGAAAGATGTAGGTTGTCATTCTTACCGCGCGCTATACGAGATTGGAATAATAGAGAATTGTGAAGGTGGTTCATCGAACCCTCTGCCAGGCACTTAAATGTGATTTGCAGAGTACCCATGTAGACGTAAATGTAGATGTAGATATCCACTGAAGGAACATAATCGGTTGCTGAAACGTAAAGACGTTAGGGACGATCGCACTGCATCTGCAGACAAACAGGATGATGTAACCTGTGCACAGAACGATTGGTAAGATGCTGGTTACTATGTAAACTCACATTTTCAGGACTGGGACGAATATCGACATATGTCATCTGTGCTTACGGTTCGAGAAGTATAGAAAAGAGTGAAAGGGAAATACAATAGCTTTGGAAAAGCAGGAGGAGGGAATGAGAATAACAGCGAGTTTGCCACAGTTCCGATTGGGGAAAAGGGCTATGCTGTGCAGCCTACATACGCCGAAATGGAAGACCAAAAAATTCATCGAAAGATGTCAAGGGCCACATCAGGTAGTAGAAACCCTTCGTCTGTCAACGTTAAACATCAATTGCCCAACAGAACGACAACTTCGCTCATATGGCGTATGCGGCCGTTTAAGGGTTTTCCGGATGTATTTTGGCTATTTCGCTTGGAAAACAGGGGATCAAGAAAAACCTAGAGCGAAGAGAGGGACAGGAAGATGTGATTGAGCTCAAAATGGTTCAAATGTCTTTAAGCCCTATGGGACTTAACATCTGAGGTCATCAGTCTTCTATAACTTAGAACTACTTATAGCTAACCAACCGAAGGACATCACACACAGTCATGCCCGAGGCAGGATTCGAACCGTAGCAGTCGCGCGGTTCCAGACAGAAGCGCCTACAACCGCTCGGCCACAGTAGCTGGCTGTGATTGAGCCAGAGCATGACGTACCATATGCGTTCAGATGTATGAAGTAATAGGAAGTATGTGTAATTTTTACTATTAGTTAGGAGCGGATGACCGTTCCATTTTGTTGCAGTTTAGTAATTTTTTTTGTTTTCTTTGTATTATAGAGCCTGCTATGGGCAGAAATCTTTTTAAAATGGAGGAAGGGTGAGGGTGATCACTGTCCTCAGGTCACAGAAAATGGGAATCTTGGCGGTGGGGCATCTCGTCACCCTCATCGAAGTGGACGTCTTATAGGTCCAGCACTTGGACAGAGGAATACTCACTTGAGGCCGATGCATGTGGTGGTGACCATTAACTAGTGAACGTTAACATTAGCACTGAACGCTTGGGAGATGTAGCATGAAGTGAGGAGATTGTAGGAGGCACGTGATAAGCTTAAACTGGGTACAGAAACCAAAGGAGTGCTTGGGAAGTAGCGGGGGAATATGAGAAACTGCATAAGGCAAATGGAATGCTACGGGAACATACCGCAAGCGAGGCGAAAGAGTGTTGGTTGAACACAGGTGGGAAATTTTTGAGGACAGTGTGTTTGGAACGGCAGACGAAAGTGATGTTAGAGAACTGAACCACACGGTGGAAACCGTAAAGCAATTAGCAGATGAGAGTGTTATCAACAGAAGCGTGGCACACAACACAGAGACCTTGTAAGGGTAAGTTCTGAACAACACGCGGTTACTTCATAAGTTAGTGCAAAAGAAGGTGCAGTATGCTAAAACATCGCAAGACGTCGTGAAATAAAATCTCGAAGCATTAGAGGGACGCTAGGAAGCGCTGGCTACTAGGACTGTGTTGAAGAGACTTTTTCAAGGAATAGCTGACAGTATGTGGGATGTGTAGGAAGTAGTGCCGAGAATGCAGAAAGCTTCGCATCACGCCTCACACGGGCAGCTGAGTACTAATTTGTACCGCCGTGCCGGTACTTGCTGGGATTACATAAAGCACAGAAAGAACTACCGTCAGGGTTAAGTTTGGTAATGGCATTCTCAAAACCTACAAGGTTACTATCGTGTGACATCTGTAGAAGTAAAGACTGACCAAGCTTGATTATTGACTTTGGTTCGATTTTAAATAATGGGAAAGCATGGGAAATTCCAGTGTTATACCATCCATTCAAACATACCGTTTGAAGTGGGGAAGTAAAGAACGAGGGGATGTTGCTAATCCCGGAAGATAAAGGCAGGTTCGCTAACATTTGAAGGAAAGAAATTCAGAATTTCGATAGAGGAAAGATAACTGTGTCCATCCAGGGTGATACACGTCCATCCGAATGCAAGTGCGTTGCAGTTGTTTCTAACCGGAGTGAAGGAGATAGACTGTCCGTGGGATATACTGAAATCCAAGCTGAATCTGCAGCACTGTCTTTACTCCACTTACGAAGGTTTGGTGGTAGCAGCAAGCTGCTATTAGCAGGGCTGATTAACGGAAGCTAGGAGCGTAGAGGCCGTGCGTGGTAGCCGTCGGTCTGAGGTGTCCTGTCACGGTTCGCGCAGCTCCCCCGGGCATGGGTATGTGTGTTGTCTTTAGCGTACGTTAGTTTAAGTTAGATGAAGTAGTGCGTAAGCCTAGGGACCGATGACATATGAAGTTTGGTCCCATAGGAACTTACCACAAATTTCCAATTTAGGAGCGTAGAACTCGGAGGGACCTTGTGCAACATAATAGGACCAGCCTTTCATCTACTAACGTCATTTTCATGGATCACAACAATGAACATCATAGAGCCACAGCTGTACTGGCCGGAGCCATTGTTAGAATTTTTACCCGAAAGAAGCGTAACCTCTCTGAGCCAGACTTTGGGGATGATCAGGAGGGGCGCATCCCAGCCGAGCAGCTGGTGCAGCGTGACAGGCGTTACAGAGAAGGATAGCACAGGCAGGGTAACAGGCATTCAGAGGGCCACTGTACCGCGTACTATAGCGGCCCTGGCCCTGTTACGTGTTGATTTCATTGCTATTAGGTGGAAATCCAGCATACAGAAGGAAACATCAGTGGTAGAAATCCCAATGGACTGGATACCAATGGTATAAGAGGAGAAGGAAGCACTTGAATTCTTGGTGCCTAGTGCTTAGGTAACAGTCTAACATTAGGATTCACGCGCATTTGGGTGCGGGAAAACGCCCGAAGTATCACGAATTAAAATATGTTGTTATCAACACTTTAAGAAGACATCTAATAGAGTTGATTTTGCCTAAGAGAGACCCATGTAACTAACGTGTGTAAGGGCAATTACAGGTCGACTTGGGCTTTGGGTCTTTCCACGGGGGACACTAAGGTAGCGGCGTCACCGCATAAGGTAGTTTTAGCGTAAATATGTGATATTGGATTTACGGCAAGAAAAAGGAATAAAAGTGAGATGGTGTTAATACTTTCATCCTTCTTTACCTCCTCTGCATTACTGCTGATGACGTGTCACTGAGCACATTTTTACTGTGCATGCAGTACACTTGAGGTGCCTAGTTGTTTCCACTGCTCTGTGTGGAATACATAAGTCCTTGTACACTTCACTAACCTGCTGTCTTCAAGATGATGATGTCCCCAGCGCAGGAAACAGCACGCAGGTCGTGGATTCTTTTTCGTGAAGCTGAAATTAACTTCACAAGAAATTGCAGCTACGAATGAACTATAACTCATTTGGGATGCCACTCGGGTTTTTATTGATATAGACACGAGAAACTAATCTTGAACTCAACTTACTGAACATATCTTTCCACAGTCATTGTATCTGGCTAAAATAACACGAAATACATCCTGCCACAGACAACATGTCTGTCTACTGGAACCGTCAGAACTGGAGAATAAAATTACATGAATCACATACTACTACTACAGACAACATGTCTTACCTAGCGACGGTCGGAACTGTACTAAATAAAATTGCATGAAACGACTACTGCTATAACAAACAACATGTCTGTCTACTGGAACGGTCAGAACTGGAGAGCCGGACTGTCCGAGACACTTCGCGCGCCAAGCCAGCAAGGCGTGACCCGAACGCCACCGAAGTGCATCGGCAGTAATATCGTCAGTCTTTTGTTTAAGTAATACTTTGGTTTTAATACTTTTGAAGTGACTGATTGATAGCTGGCTGTTGAGAGATGCTTATTTAAAAAAATGAAGTAATTTGTATGACGGGTTTAATTAATAATAGCAACTAAAGTTTATCGTTTTGGCACCCTACCACCGAACACAGCAACCACTCACACAGCAGCAGCATCATGCAGGCGGTCTTTCTCACGGGAATGGTACCGAATGTAACATCTGTCACCGGTACGTCATCCCACATTGCGTCATCTCTATGCTTCTTGCATCTCCACTGCCCTGGGAATGGCTTCCAGGAGCCTAATATGATGGCTGAATAAGCCAGAAATGTTACAGATTGCAGCCATACCCGTAATTCAGGCGCGTATTTGTTGATAATAACTTTGTGAAACGTAAAGTAGATAGAAATTCTGGGCCCAATTGGGCGCAAGAGTTCGAAACGGCGTGCTCAGCGTGACTGCGTGTAACACAAATCGCCATCGAAACCAGCGCAGTGACGCTAACCTAATGTCTGTAACTACGTGACTTGAAGAGGCGCCTTCACAAAACATATCCTACTGAGTGGAAGCAAAGTTTAATTCAACCTATACCCAAGACTGACAACCCTAAGTCGTCAGGTGACTACAGGCCGATCAGCATACTACCTGCAATATCTAAAGCCCTAGAATACATCGTCCATGAACAGCTGACGGATTACCTCAAAACTCATAACATCCATGACAAATATCAGTCAGGTTTTCAAAAGCACCATAGTACAGCAACTGCATTAATCAAAGTAACTGATGACATTAAACATGCTATGGACAGACGTGAAGCTACCATCCTAACACTGCTTGACTTAGCAAGGCTTTTGATACAGTTGACTTTGATATATTATTAATTAAAATGAAACAGGTGAATTTCTCAAACAGCGCAATACACTTGTTCGACAGCTACCTCAAAAACAGAAGTCAACAAGTCATTTGTGGGTCGGAAAAGACGCAGTAGTGACTAGGGAAGCAGATCTCTGCTCTGTTTCTCGATGGGCACAGAACCTAGGTCTGAAACTAAACCCCAAGAAATCCCAGGTCATACTTATATCTCATCCAAAGTTAATCAGCCGGTACTTTCGCGAAACAGTCCCTCAAATACTCCTGGTATCCAACTACCATACCAAAAAACAGTAGAAGACCTTGGAATAATCTTGGATGAACACCTAAACTGGGAAAAACGAACGGTCACAGCTTGCCGGAAATCGCTCTCCTCCCTACATGCAATTCAAAAATTTAGAAAAATATTTCCAACCCATGTTAAACAAAAATTAGTCCAAACCCTAGTCTTGCCTAATCTTTACTACTGTGATGTAGTTCAACACGGCACAAATAGTGAAAATTGGAGATGCCTCGAGCTAGTGATGAATGCCTGCGTTAGATACGTGTGCAAAATACGGTTGTATGATCATGTCAGTCCTTCATACTTCCAGCTAGGTTCGATACGCCCACATAAGGCACGCGATCTCCACACGATGTGCTTACTTCAATGATTTATTAGCCACTGGTGCCCCCAATACTTATCTTCTCACAACCGCAATACCAGATCGGATACGTCTAGCATCTTGGCTGTACCTTTACATAACACAAAATCATTCTCCGTGTCATCTTTCTCTCAGCCATACGACTATGGAACGCGCTCTCCTGTGATCTGCGTCTTATTCAGAACCACTCAACATTCAAGAGGGAACTCAAAACTTACATATTAGGGACGGTATAGCCACCATTGTTGTGCCCCTCTCATCTCTTTCTATCTCCTCTCCATCATAGCTTCGAATTTTACCTTTCTATTTCTCTTCCTCTAACCTATCTACCACTTCTATATCTCTTTCACCCCATTCTATCGTCTTATGTCTCTGCTCGATGAGAATAACTCACAAGCTGCAAGAATATAACGAGAAAATTCCCAACTAGCAATAGGACTGACATTCATAAAAGAAAAATATGTTTACTTTCATATACATAGTCATCACTATTATTATTATTAGTATTATTCTTGATTGTTATAATTATTTTTTGATTGTTATAATTATCATTGTACTACTGCTATAATCTCTATTTTTTTCTTTAACATTAATACTGTATAACATGTTATATGTCCTTGATGTTCTGTAGAAACTGAAATATGTTCAATCTGAGTATGCCTGGATGGGTGCAAGAGAGGGGCCTGAAGGCCCTAATCTTACCAGGTAAAATAAATGCATAAATAAATAATTAAAATAAAACATATGCGCACTGCCGAATAGAAGTAGTGGGCAGTCAAGTAACATCAATATCTTTAGTTTCACAGCTCTCTTTGACAAGGGTGCTGCGCTTCACAGGCTGCAACATGAAGTTTACGACGGAGGACTACTATTCCAGTCTGTGGTAGTGCCGTGGTTCGACCCTCTGAGTTCCCATAGGACTCGGAGCCAGCGAGCAGGGGACCATATCAGACCTTCCAGCAGCACTGTCGACTTCCGCCCGGAGGCACAGGGATCGTATTCCAGCTGCTGCAGAGGACGTCCACCAACCACCATTTGCCTCCCGCCGTCGCAGGGAGCGGGTCGGCGTGGCCCGAGAGCCACTTGTCACCAGAGGTTGGTGCGCGACCGTCAGCAAAGAGTCCGTTGCTGGGGTAACGTGGCTCGCTGAGACTGCCGCAACTGGATTGCGGAGAACGGGGCTGCGTCCTCGGCAAAGCAGAGCGACCTAACCGACGAGTGAAAGGAATTCGACGTGAGCGGGACGATGGGCATCTGTACTGCCTGAGGCAAAAGAAAATAAAATGTTTCGAGATTGCCGCAGCGTCTCTCTGCGCCCGTGAGCTGCTCTGTGCCCCGCCGTACAGCCTCCACTCGAGCATTCACGTGCCTCTGGCGACTTCACAACAAATAACAACTCGAATAGTTCAAATATTTTCAAATAACAGTGTCGCTGCCACGCAACGAACGGCGTAGCGTCCAAACAATCTGTGCTTACGACCTTGCAGACTGCTGCCCTCACAGAATACATTAAAACACGTCAGGTACAGGCGAAATGTAAAGCACAATATATTAAAAAATTACAAAACATACATTAACCATTAATCATTCAACATAATTAAAGGAAACCTACTTGAAACTTATGTAGCTAATTTTGAGGTGACAATCGAATGTGATGTGTTTAAGAACCAGTACTAAAATTTTATATTCACTGGAAAGGTTGTGACCAGGACTACAAAGGAAAATTTTAACAGAAAATACAAATAGTTTTAAGATAGAAATTCAACACTAGAAAGATACGTAACCCCAGATTCTGCTCTATGTAACAAGCTGATAGAGGCCTTATACGCTAGCGTAATCTTTCGTAACTTGTTTCAAGCATCATAATCACTTACATTTAAGAGAATACAGAAAGTTTATGGCACTAAAATAATGGGGCCGACACAATAAAAATGTGTAATAGGAAATTTTGGAAGTTTGTGGCAAGCTCTTATGGGACCAAACCGCTGAGGTCATCTTCCCTAAGCTTACGCACTACTCAATCTTACTTAAACTAACCTACGCTAAGGACAACACACACACCCATGCCCGAGGAAGGATTCGAACATCCGATGGAGGGAGCCTCGCGAACCATGGCAAGACGCCTCAGAACGGGCGGCTACGTCGCGACGCTGTTTAATAGGTATTGCGTCAACATTCACATAATAACATTCAGATACTTTTAAGTTTTAATCTTAAAACAACCAATTCATATACAGAGAAAACATTAGACCCAGTTAAATTCAGCAGTCTCAAAGCCCAGAGTACAAATGATACTTTTGTCCTAATGCCAACGAAAAAATATTTGCATTCAAATGTGACGCTCACAATGAAGTGTTGGTTAGTTCTCCGTCGGCAAACATACACTCCTGGAAATGGAAAAAAGAACACATTGACACCGGTGTGTCGGACCCACCATACTTGCTCCGGACACTGCGAGAGGGCTGTACAAGCAATGATCACACGCACGGCACAGCGGACACGCCAGGAACCGCAGTGTTGGCCGTCGAATGGCGCTAGCTGCGCATCATTTGTGCACCGCCGCCGTCAGTGTCAGCCAGTTTGCCGTGGCATACGGAGCTCCATCGCAGTCTTTTAACACTGGTAGCATGCCGCGACAGCGTAGACGTGAACCGTATGTGCAGTTGACGGACTTTGAGCGAGGGCGTATAGTGGGCACGCGGGAGGCCGGGTGGACGTACCCCCGAATTGCTCAACACGTGGGGCGTGAGGTCTCCACAGTACATCGATGTTGTCGCCAGTGGTCGGCGGAAGGTGCACGTGCCCGTCGACCTGGGACCGGACCGCAGCGACGCACGGATGCACGCCAAGACCGTAGGATCCTACGCAGTGCCGTAGGGGACCGCACCGCCACTTCCCAGCAAATTAGGGACACTGTTGCTCCTGGGGTATCGGCGAGGACCATTCGCAACCGTCTCCATGAAGCTGGGCTACGGTCCCGCACACCGTTAGGCCGTCTTCCGCTCACGCCCCAACATCGTGCAGCCCGCCTCCAGTGGTGTCGCGACAGGCGTGAATGGAGGGACGAATGGAGACGTGTCGTCTTCAGCGATGAGAGTCGCTTCTGCCTTGGTGCCAATGTTGGTCGTATGCGTGTTTGGCGCCGTGCAGGTGAGCGCCACAATCAGGACTGCATACGACCGAGGCACACAGGGCCAACACCCGGAATCATGGTGTGGGGAGCGATCTCCTACACTGGCCGTACACCACTGGTGATCCTCGGGGGGACACTGAATAGTGCACGGTACATCCAAACCGTCATCGAACCCATCGTTCTACCAATCCTAGACCGGCAAGGGAACTTGCTGTTCCAACAGGACAATGCACGTCCGCATGTATCCCGTGCCACCCAACGTGCTCTAGAAGGTGTAAGTCTACTACCCTGGCCAGCAAGATCTCCGGATCTGTCCCCCATTGAGCATGTTTGGGACTGGATGAAGCGTCGTCTCACGCGGTCTGCACGTCCAGCACGAACGCTGGTGCAACTGAGGCGCCAGGTGGAAATGGTATGGCAAGCCGTTCCACAGGACTAGATCCAGCATCTCTACGATCGTCTCCATGGGAGAATAGCAGCCTGCATTGCTGCGAAAGGTGGATATACACTGTACTAGTGCCGATATTGTTCATGCTCTGTTGCCTGTGTCTATGTGCCTGTGGTTCTGTCAGTGTGATCATGTGATGTATCTGACCTCAGGAATGTGTCAATAAAGTTTCCCCTTTCTGGGACAATGAATTCACGGTGTTCTTATTTCAATTTCCAGGAGTGTATCTTGGGAATCATACACAGAAGGCGACTAGTAAGAGCAGTGACTGACAACTCCATCCGGTGTTTCGGGTCGCCGATGTGCAGCACCTCTATTAACATACAGTAGGCGGCAACCATTCACTGAGCCTACCACGGTTATTCCATGGCTAGGCACGCGACGTCGATTAAGCAAGGACATCACGCATGCAATTGCGAAAGCGCCATTGCACAGTCCCCGCAGGATCTTTCCTCAATCCGCAACAACGACTCGCCAGTGCAGTAATAACACTCGTCCGGCATCACACACAGCACTGCCCGCAGACAGGAACTAGAGGCCCTTAGCCAGGCCGTGCATGCCCCTATGTTTTGTAGCGAGGCCGATATTTGATAATCTCGTACGTTAATATGTTGGTTTTCACAAGAGTCAAATTCCATACAACGTTTCCACCTCTCGACATTGCTGTTTATGGTGTCACCCCAATCGATGTTTCTGCCAAGTTCCACCGTTGCTTCACTCATTTCATGGTTTTGCATTGCATGAGTCCTGCTGGTTTAACTGTTAAGCTCTCTGCAATGTGCTTCGCCTGCTACCTCACTATGTGTGATGTCACTCATGTTTGTATATGCTATACACATTCTAATTCGCTGATTTCCTGTAGACAATTGGTTAAAATTTGCTGAACAGTCTTCGCAGTAATATCTGCAGTTTTTATTCCGATTTTAATTACTTACTGACGCACAACTGTTGAATCAGCATCTCAGCATGTTTAGAGTTGCCAGTCCTGAACGCCGTTTTTCGTATTGTATGTTCACTTACCCATGTGCTCAGCTTTGTGATAATTTCATCTCCTGTCATCATGCTCTTCCAGTCTCCTGCTATTCCTCCAGTTGTTTGATGTTCTGTTATTGCCACCTACAAATCCTCCACCTCCGTTGTTTCCACAGTTCCATGACTAAATATACACGCTATTTGTTCATTGTTCAATTACTACTGAATTTGGCTTCCAGCCACTCCAATCTCCTCATGAAACTGTACTCATTATACCGCACCGTCAACCACCCAAATCTTGCACTGCTTTTTGCAGTGTCCACCATCATTCTCAAACTTTTCAGTACATCAGTCTGAAAAACATCTGTGTGACGTCACTTCTTGGTCACACTCTGACAACAGGCTGAAACACTAGCTGTGGTACAAATCAGCTCCATATACACTTTCTCACTACGTTTACCTGGATGTCAAGTGACGAATGTTTTTTAATAAACTTCTGAAAATCTCCTTGAATGTTTAACACTGGTTTTGGGCATCATACACCCATTGCTAGTTGCTTTATGAGCCCGCAGGCAACCTCTGTTTTATTCACTTCAACCAATGTGTTTGTATATTCCTTCGGAATCCATGCACAGAATTCGTATGGTCTATAGATACTCCTCCTTTAAATACCAGATTAATAAATTTCACTTTTTCAGAGTGTGACTCAATTTTTCGTGGTGTATTTCCCGTAGAACAATACTCATTGAACCTTTTGTAACCGTTGGTCCCTATTTGCTTATTTCTTATCTATCGCTGTGGTTTGTTCAGAAAGAGTTTCTACTTTGGATCTAGTCTTACGTTGTTTTCTTCTACATGTCTGACTTTTTCAGATATCTTTGCTACCACCCATGTATCGCTTAAGATACTTTTCTCAAAGACATGTCCAGTTCCTTCTTTTACAGCCTTCAATTCTGTTTATAAGTCCTGCCTAGTATTTTTCAGGTCTTATTCACTCTAACCTCCAACTGTCGTATGGCTCTGCAAGATGGTTTGAGCAGTTCCCACGTTATTCTCGATATTTCTTTGACCTGCTTATATTTCAGATATTTTATCATCTACCTTGCTTTGCCCTGCCTTTATTTCATTTTGCAATTACGCTTGACGCATTTTCATTTCCATTTATAGCTCTCTTTGACCTGTTGGCTTTTGTCTTAAATTTGTTTTAATGCTCCCACAAAAAACTTTTCTACTACAACTATAATTTCTGTCATCTTATTGAATAACTGATTCAATACAACGTTTGTGTTTATATCGTCCAATGGATCTGTGTCCAATGTAGTTTTTGTTACTGGTGGTTGGGTGTCTGCCTCATGTGTTCCACTTGCTCCCATTTCGTCTCGAACAGCATTATCTCCAACTACCTGTTCGAGTATTTCAATCATTGTTGCCATCTTAATTATTTTGAGTTTAGCCTGTGCCTGCAAAGCATAAACTTCCATTCAATAGTGACTTTGAAATCCAAAGAATGCTGAACTGGTATAACAGCAGATATTTTTGTTACTGCAATAAAAACTTGCTTCAACATGGTCGTCAGATAAAATGAAGTATTTTGAACTTTGACCTGTATTATGAAATAAATATAAAACTTAGTTCATTCCCTGTATTCAATTATTACTCTCAGCCTAACTGGGCTACTATTTGTGTACTCAAAAAAAATGGTTCAAATGGCTCTGCGCACTATGGGACTTAACATCTATGGTCATCAGTCCCCTAGAACTTAGAACTACTTAAACCTAACTAACCTAAGGACAGCACACAACACCCAGCCATCACGAGGCAGAGAAAATCCCTGACCCCGCCGGGAATCGAACCTGGGAACCCGGGCGTGGGAAGCGAGAACGCTACCGCACGACCACGAGATGCGGGCTGTGTACTCAAATTGGTTTAGTATTTCAGTACTTATTCAGCTCAATGAAATTAATGTCCAACAATGCTGTTACCACTCTACACCTGTCGGTGTAATCGGTCACTATACACATGATAAATAACTTCCTGTATTAGCGATGCCTCAAACTTTATTAGTAACTAACATAAGTATTAAAACACAGTCACGCAATCAAGCTCACACACACGCCGACAAGGCAAATAGAACGTAAAGTAAACAGCAATTAATTGAAATAATTTCAGTAAAAACTACTTAGTTATGTGATGGATTACATATTAAGTTAAATCAGTATCATAGTTTAGTGTTATACGACAAGTGTTGCTAATGTCGGATTACTATTTCTTTATGTAGTAAGTTTTAAATGAATATGTCATATTCCTATCATGATCATGAAAGTGACGTACTTAAATATCTACCACATATAATGTAGCCGAGTAATATGATCAAGAACACGATTTTTGAATGGACAGTTTAATGCTGAAATTATTATAAAGGATGGTCAGAAACAGTCTGGAAATCTTGGCCATGACAGCTATATGAATGTTTTCACTGATTCGCCATGTTTGAGTGGTTTTACTCAGTGCGAGACAACCAACTGAAACAAGTCTCCGTACGTTGTCGCCATTATATGAACGTTTTCCTCTCACGTGGCTTGAGTGCTTCCATTCAATGCGGGACTACCAACCGACACAAGTCTCCGTCCGTTTCGGCCGTTATATAAATGTTTCCACTGAGTCTCTGGGTTTGAGTGGTTTTATTTACACACTTTTTCAGCATTTCCGGCTATGCATGATCCATGACTACAATTGACACCTTTTTTACAGACAAATAAAGCACGAGTATCTTATTTCAAGGAGATGTGAATAAAAAGTATATTTCTAAATACAATGTATATATTTAGGGATGAATTAGCAAACTTCAAGCCATCCACTCTTTATTTTCGGCGCCCTGATGGTACACTTAAGACGAACACAAATGCCAACTGTGAAATCCTGAAACAGCATTTCGAGAAGTTACACAACTGTGAACCACCAGCAGACAAACTGGACTTCCATGTTGCGACCTCAAACCACGACTCGACTCCACCTACGCATGAGGAGATACGAAACATTGCATCATATCTGAAAAACAACAAAGCACCAGGGGAGGACGGTGTAATTGCCTAAATGCTCGAGATAGGAGGTGAACTCTTGGTTGGCAGCCTAAAAACTATCATTGCAAATATATGGGAAAGTAGAGTCATACCAGCATGTTGGAAAATTGCTTTGATTCACCCTCTACACAAAAAGGGCGACAAGCCGGTCCCAACAACTATCGAGGCATTTCATTCCTACCAGTCGCTTACAAAGGGCACTCACGTGCTCTTCTCACCAGATCAGAACAACAGACAGAACTTACGATCGGTGAATATCAGGCAGGCTTCCACCCACATCGATCCTGGAAAGGACAGATCTAGGACCTGGAGATGATACTGCGACACCGTCAGTCGAACAGCACATAATCAGCTTCGTAGTTTTCAAGAACACATACGACTCGATTCATCGCACCAGTCTTTTCAATACACTTTGTGAATATGGTGTAGATAACAAAACTACTTCATTAATTGAGCAGACGTTAACAGACACAACCTCAAACGTAGAATTCATGGAAGAAGTTTCTGAACTTTTTCAAATTAGGACAAGAGTGAGACAGAGTGATGGGTTGTCCCAACCCCCTTTAACGTGGTACTGGACAAGATTATCAAGACGTGGGAGAAAGAAATACCTGAAATAAATATGGCAACAAAGGACAAACGTATCAACATAAAATGCCTTGCTTTTCCTGATAACCTAACGATGATTACGCGAACTCCCGAGGAAGCCAAATATGCCACCGAGAAACTTCGTGAGGTTGCCATCAAAACCGGACTCCAAATTTCGCACGAGAAAACACAGATCATAGACCTCAAAAGTTCAAATCTGAAGCCACTTGCAACAAAATATGGTGACATGAAATAAGTTAAGAACTTCACGTACGTGGGTGAAATGATCAGCAACACTGGCAACGAAAAAGTAGTTCACAAACCCCGAACAGAAAAATTACGTAAAGCTTATACAATGACCTGGAACACATACACTAAGAAATCGGTATCCACCCAAGCCAAACTTAACCACTATCAGACAGTCACTCTTCCAGAAGCGCTCTATGCGACTGAAAAATCATCATTAACCATCAACATCAAGGACACTGAGAAAATGGAAAGGCATATACTCTGGAAAATGTTTGGACCCAAGATTGAAGATTGTATCTGGATGCGCAAAAGCTCTGAAGAACTGTACTCAAGGACTGAACGTTTCGCGTCAGTTGCACGGAAAAGATGATTGAAATACTATGGACGTTTAGCAAGAATTAACGTCTCTAGAATGACCAAGAACATCTTCCTTATCATCAAAGGAACTCGCCAAACCAGGGCACGCTAACAGTAACCCAAAATTACCTCATGGGACTCAGTATTGACCCACTGGAAACCACACGGACTGCGTACAGACAGGAAATCAACTCTCGTAAGTTCACAACCAAAAACTCGATGGAAAAGAATGAGAAATTGAAAAACGCGTGGACAGAAGAAAGAAGACAGGCCAATAGTGAAAGGATGAGGATGTTCTGGGAAGAAAAGAAGAACAAGAAAGCTAAGGAGACCAATGCTGATTAATGGTGCTAATAAATAATAATAATAATAATAACAATAATTATCTAAATCATGTATTTACTTACTTAAATACGAATTTTAACGCTTGCGCATTAAATACCAATGTGGCGTTGGTTTTAAGCTTAATATCTGATGATGTCCTGTAAACTTATGTACATATAAATAATCAATAACTTTTTAACACTTTTTTATTAGACCGGTTTCTCGTCTGTTCGGTAAAAATTTTACACTTGATTTTAAATTAAGTTCCTGATAAGCTAGACACTTGAAACCTTCAACATACCTCAGAACTGGATGACAGTGCAACGTAAGCTCGCCATCTTTTCTGGTGTGTGGTGGAAGAGTACTTGATGCACCATTGCTATTTCCCTGTCTTCCTGTTCCAGTCGAGAATACATTGCAGTTAAGAATGATTGCTGCTAGGCTTCCGTTTGGGCACATTCTCTCTAATTTTTACACTCGCGGTCTTTTCGCGAGATATACATAGTAGGAAGTAATAAATTGCATGACTCAATTGAAGGGAAGTTGAAATAAATATGAAATGCACCGCACGTCTCTGTTTTAATCTCATCTAAATATTTGAAATTAGTTGATAAATGTCATACACACAGGACTAAAATGCAAAAAAAAAATACAAATAAAAACTTTTGAATATAACACGTTTTTAAAACACACTAGCCGCGCGGGATTAGCCGAGCCGTCTAACGCCCTGCAGTCATGGACTGTGCGGCTGGTCCCGGCAGAGGTTTGAGTCCTCCCTTGGGTATGCGTGTGTGTGTTTGTCCTTAGGATACTTTAGGTTAAGCAGTGTGTAAGCTTAGGGATTGATGACCTTAGCAGTTAAGTCATATAAGATTTCACACACACAAAACACACTAAAAACTATCAAATATTCTCTCATGGCCCCATATAGGTTCTTAATCCCATGCAGATAGTCCTCATAATTGGTTCTTGTGAATTTTTAATATATATGACAATATTTGAAAAACTGTAAACTGGGGATGCATATTTTATACCAAGGAGTGAACAGAGTGTCTCTGAGAAAAATCACAGAACACTTCACATCATGTGCAGTGCAATAAAATTGTTAGTTACTTAGGTGAACTATTCAAGGCATGCGTGCCACATTTCTCGTTTCATATTTTACATGTATTTTTCTAGCTATTAAAAATGGACAAGGACAAATTTTCATGACTGTCTGTATGGCGTTAGGAATTTGTATGGCGCTAGGTGAAATTATTTTCTACATTTTAGCCCGTTTTACAAACGTGTTATATTGAAAAGATTTTTACTTAAACAATTACTTTTAATTTGACTTTAATGAAGCTTTATCTCTTCCTTCCAGAGGTTTTGCACACAACATCAATATTTTTTATTTCTTTTGTAAATGCTGCGGTGACGTGAAAATAAATCACATGCGATATAATTTTTTAATTGGTGCCTTGATCAGTTTGCATTTTAAGCAAGTTTTTCTTGTGATACATATTTGTCATCATTCGTTAATTACCTTTAAATTTCTTTGGTTAATATAGTTTACTAATACGAACCATCCTTGAAGATATTGTTTATTCCACTGAATTTATTTTCAGGATCACGTCTCACTCGGTCATATTATATCGCCCATTCGTATGTTTTGTTCTCATCCATATATACAAATATTTTTGTAATAGTTAATGCTTCTTTGTTTTCAACAGGCTTTTGATTGATCAGAATCACTTGCCATATTACTTGTTTCAATTTAAGTCTACAAAAGAATGAAGATATACATTTACAACTTCCAAGCTTTGCAGTTTGTTACAACAAACAGATTCAATAATCTTGACTACGCAACCCAAGCCTACCTCTAATCGTAGTCATATGTGTGTGAAATGTTCCTTCATAGCGGAGTTAGTTGTAGATATGTCTTTAGAGTTGTAAAGGATTGTGCATCGTGTAAACGGGATTATAGTGGTTAACCAGCTCAGCATTCGGCTAGACCAATGTGGAGAAGCCGTTTAGAAAAACACACACAGGCTGCCTACCAAAAGCGATTCAAGCGACGGGGAATCAAACCGAGAGGGTTCTTGACATCCCAAGTCAGCCACACAGAGATCAGTCATGAGTTTTGTAGATCTGTCCAGCATTTTTTGAAAAGTAATTTGGGGTGCCTATTAGTTCTGGATTTAGCAACTATGGAAAGATTTAGCCCAAATTAAATGTTAACTTCATGTATATGAGTAAGATGGTACTGAAAGGTATTTTTCCAAAAAAGGTAATGTACAGAACAGTGACAAAATTCACTTCGTTGTAGATACTAAGAAATCAAAGTTAATTGCCAGAGTTAATTATGATGAAAGTTCATTTGAATGTTTTCATATCCTCTAAAAGAAAACAGGCATGCTGAAGAAATTTGCAGCATTGATAAAAAAATTGTTTGCTCGCACTCTTTCATCTTAGAAGGTGCTAATAAAATATGAATTAATAATTTTTTAAAATTAAAGTTATTGTTTACTTTTATCAAATTTAATTAGAACCATTTCGAAATATAAAAATTTTTATTTGTGTGAATGAATATAATGCCGCAAACCGACAGTTTCTACTTCCCCCCAACGCCCCTTTCTTGCAGTATGTGTGATAAAATTTGAAAAGGTTATTTTGGAACACCCTGTACTTTTCATACTTCTTTTTTGAGTGAGAAGTGGCGGTCGCATCCACCTTGACGCAGCTCGGTCCACCGGAAAAGTCAATATTTTAAATGGCGTTTCTACTCATGGAGCTGTATTGAAACTGACCTAATTTCCGTTCATGTTTCTTACTGCAAATGAGTACTACTTTTGAACATGGACATCTCTACAATATGCTTTCACTAATCCTTGTTACTCCCGTGAGTAATTTATATCTGCTGATCAGTAAAAGGCGTGCACCCGCTCGTGTAATCAGTACTGAAACGCAAGCAAAGAAACATTCACCCTCTAAAGATCCCGCACGGCGGTACTTCGTTGCCATGGGCCAACTTATCGTCTACTGACTGTGTGTGTCCCGGAAAATAATTCAATTTGACCAGCATGTCCGGAGCTTTCGAAATTTTTGTCTAAGTTCGGCAATTTAAGTGATGGCAGGCCCACCCTGGCGTATGTGACTTCTATAAATTACCCGTTAATAACAGCTGAAATAACTTAATGCACAAAAATGTATGAATCAGTTTTAAATGATGAAAAGAAAAATTATTCCATTCGGTTCGTAATTAAATGAAATGTATAACGCTTATTTTAACTTTGGCATACCCACTGAGAAGCCGGCTGGTGTGGCCGAGCGGTTCTAGGAGCTTCAGTTTGGAACCGCGCGACCGCTACGGTCGCAGGTTTGAATCCTGCCTCGGGCATGGATGTGTGTGATGTCCTGAGTTTAGTTAGCTTTCAGTAGTTCTTAGTTCTAGGGGACCGATGACCTCAGATGTTAAGTCCCATAGTGCACAGAGCCATTTGAACACTTCTGAACCCGCTGAGATAAAACTTCACCTACTGCTGGAGTACGGCTACCCTATGGCGGTGTAATGTAGCACTGTTTTAGTTCAAAAAATGAAAGTATTGTAGGCTAGTTTCTTTTAGATTGAATAGATTAGACACACAAAATACTCAAGAGTGTTTTCAGCTGAAAGAATGAATACATGGTTCGATCGACAGACTAGCTACTTACTGTTTTCACTTCAAAAGAAAGAATAAGTAATTAAGTCAATATGGAAATCTACAATGGTGTCGGCTGTTTTCACTCGGTGACTCCCACAGACTGATTTCATTCAAAAGAATGAATGAATAATTTAATCACTATATCAAACAAAAACCAAATTAATGGTTTTCCTACAACCGAATGAATCGACTGTTTTCATTTGTTTGTTCCCATCACTGGCAGTAACCTTACAAGCGTTTCAGACTGTTTCTGATCACCCTGTATAAATGTAACTCCGAGCTAAACTGCATCTTACGAAAGGCAACATTCGAATGTAGCTATTACTGCTAAAATGATCTATAGTTCACAGCCTGAATTCAGCCAATTGCTTTTTTTATTTAGTTCTTACTCGTGGTTGAAAAAGTTTCAATAATTTATATGACACACATGATCTATGTGAATTCTATGGGGGTTTGCACTAAACCAGTGGTGAATTTCACCTACCACTGGCTGAAGACAATTGCCAGAATGTGGATACTGTCTGAAACTCACTGCACCAATTTTCTACTTTTGAGCTGTGTTATGTGGTCAGATATTGTGACATCTCGTGTTCCGAAATTTGAAAAAAAGGTAAAACGCATGGAGAAATCCATGATTCATCTCATTGGTTTTTTTTCGAAGAAATATTAATATCAACAGTGAACACACACACTGTCGTATGTATTTCATGGGCTGGGCGCATATTGATTCAAATTCTTCACCCTCCTAATATGTCTCTCACGGAAATTCATGTAAGAGTCAGGGATATATGTAAACAGTCAGTTCACTCTCTGCTGCCATCAGTACGATACAATCTACATACACCTTCCACTTTCCTGACACATAAAGTTATGGTTACACTCGCCATTACAGTCATTTTTCACTTCTCTTACTCTCCGATTTTCAATCATGAGTCCAAACCATTGATTGATTGATTGATTTTAACATTATAGCCAAAACAGCTTAGGTCTAACCCGCCACTGCCCTCACCGAAACTAGTTTTATTGTGCGGTATCGCTCCCTGTATATCTAGTAAAGCCAACCAGTGCCCTTAAATAGTGCAAGGAGTCCCTCTACCAGTTTTTTGTTAGACACAATTTCTTCAGGTCTAGTTGTCCCGAAGATTCTGTATCTTATACTCTCCAATGCCATGCATTCAAAGATTAGGTCTGATGCAGTTTCTTCACCCTCATCACAGATCCTACATTTAGGGTCCTCTTCCATTATACCCATTGTGTGTAGGTGTTTTTTGAAGTTCCCATGGCCGGTCGTCAGTCCAGTCATGAGTCAGATCTCTTTCCTGTTCAATCCCAGGATTACAGAGATTCTTTTAAAACATGGCTTCGGCATCATTACCTTACCATGTTTTGTTTAAGGACCTTGGTCCAATATCCTACGTACTGTTTCCTAAGCCAGTTCCGTAGTTCTAATTTGATCATAGCCTTGGTGATTGTCAAGACAGGTTCTGGTCCAATAAATGGAGTTATTGCCCCCATCCTAGTCAGTCTATTGGCTTGTTCATTGCCATAGATCCCCGAGTGGCCATGGACCTACACTAGGTACACCCTATTGCTTCCCCCTAGCTCCACCAGAGCCCTGTGGCAATCTGCAACAATCTTAGATTTTGTCACCGGAGCTGCCAATGATTTCAGGGCTGCCTGGCTGTCTGAATAGGTGTAGATGTTACGGTCATTGTAGCACCTACTCATATTCTCCTTCACACATCCCCTGATAACATTAATTTCGGCTTGGAATACAGAGGCCAGTTTCCCTAGAGAGATGCTGCTCTCCAGTCTTGGCAGAACCCCGTACAACCCTGCGCCAACGCCTTGATCTGTTTTCGACCCATCGGTGAACCAAACGATGACCCCTATACGGTGTCAAACTGTTTTCTCCCACTGCTCCCTACTTCCACTTATGATGTTGTATGGCTGACAAAAGCTGTTCATAGTTACTATATAGTCAGCGGCCATTTCCCTAGCCATACCAACATTTACCTCACTCACTATGTTAGCGTGTGATTCTGGATATCCGAATGAGACCCAGTTTTTGCCAGTTTTAAGTCTGTATGCCCCACCTGCTGCCTGCATCTTAACCCAAAGGTGAAGTGGAGGCATATCCAGCATGGCTTCCATTGCAGCGGTTGGCGTGCTGCTAATTCCGCCCATTATGGCTAACAGGCCAATCTCTGCACTTTAGCAAGCCCTTTAGCAGCAACCCGCTGTTTTATCTTCTTCCACCACACTACGGCCCCATAGGAAATCCTAGGTCTAACCACTGTGGTGTATATCCAGTGCATACCCCAGGGGCTTGGGCTCCAGTTTTTGCCACAAGCCCTCCTAGTACTCACTAAAGTGCTTTTTTCCTTAGAGCAGATACTCTTAATATGAGGGGTCCAAGTTAGCTACTCATCCAAGGTTACCCCTAGATATTTCACTGTCCCCTTCACAGGTAGAGTTTCATCGAAGTGCTTTAGATTCCAACTTGCATGCTGAATATGTCTCTTCGTAAATGGCATCACAACAGTCTTCTTAGGAATAATTCTCAGATCCTTTTTAATGCACCATTTTTGCACAATGTCCAACCCTCCTTGTGCCATATTCCTGACTGTGTCAGTGAATTTGCCAAGTATTACTATGACAAGGTCATCTGCGTATCCTTGGCAGAAGCATTGTCTGGAATTTAGTTCCTCGATGAGTTCGTTCACCACTAGATTCCCACAGTAGAGGAGACAGAACTCCTCCTGGTGGGCAGCCTCTAGTGGTCTTAATTACCATCTTTTCATTCTAGGTACGGAAAGCTGGCTGAAGCGAGAGATAAATTGTGCCGAAATTTTTCAAAGGCACTGACGGTGTTTAGAAAGGATAGATTGCATGCAACCGGAGGTGGCGTGTTTGTCGCTGTTAGTAGTAGTTTACCCTGTAATGAAGTAGAAATGGATAGTTCCTGTGAATTATTATGGGTGGAGGTTACACTCAATAACAAAGCTAGGTTAATAATTGGCTTCTTTCACCGACCTCCCGACTCAGCAGCATTAGTGGCAGAACAACTGAGAGAAAATCTGGAATACATTTCATACAAAGTTTCTCAGCATGTTACTGTCTTAGGTGGAGATTTCAGTTTACAAGATATAGACTGGGATGTTTAGGACGGGTGGTAGAGGCAGAGCATCGAGTGACATTATATTGATTGCACTATCCGAAAATTACCTCGAGAAATTAAACAGAGAACCGACTCGTGGAGATAACATCTTGGACCTACTGACAACAAACAGCACCGAACTTTTCGACTCTGTAAGCGTAGGACAGGGAATCAGTGATCATATGGCCGTTGCAGCATCCCTGAATATGGAAGTAAATAGGAATACAAAAAAAGAGAGTAAGGTTTATCTGTTTAGCAAGAGTAATAGAAGGCAGATTTCAGACTATCTAACACATCAAAACGAAAATTTCTGTTCCGACACTGACAATGTTGAGTGTTTATGGCAAAAGTTCAAGGCAATCGTAAAATGCGTTTTAGACAGGTAAGAACCGAGTAAAACTGTGAGGGACGGGAAAAACCCACCGTGGTTCAACAACAAAGTTAGGAAACTCCTGCGAAAGCAAAGAGAGCTTCACTGCAAGTTTAAACGCAGCCAAAACCTCTCAGACAAACACAAGCTAACCGATGTCAAACTTAGCGTAAGGAGGACTATGCGTGAAGCGTTTAGTGAATTCGAAAGTAAAATTCTATGTACTGACTTGACAGAAAATCCTAGGAAGTTCCGGTCTTACGTTAAATCAGTAAGTGGCTCGAAACACCATATCCAGACACTCCGGGATTATGATGGCATTGAACCAGAGGATGACACGCGTAAACCTGAAATACTAAACACCTTTTTCCAAAGCTGTTTCACAGAGGAAGACCGCACTGCAGTTCCTTCTCTAAATCCTCGCACAAACGAAAAATGGCTGACATCGAAATAAATGTGCAAGGAATAGAAAGCAACTGAAATCACTCAACAGATGAAAGTTCACTGGACCTGACGGGATACCAGTTCGATTCTACACAGAGTACGCGAAAGAACTTGCCTCCCTTCTAACAACCGTGTACCGCAAGTCTCTAGAGGAACGGAAGGTTCCAAATGATTGGAAAAGAGCACAGGTAGTCCCAGCCTTCAAGAAGGGTCGTCGAGCAGATGCGCAAAACTATATACCTATATCTCTGAAGTCAATCTGTTGTAGAATTTTAGACCATGTTCTTAGCTCGCGTATCATGTCGTTTCTGGAACCCCAGAATCTACTCTGTAGGAATCAACATGGATTCCGGAAAAGCGATCGTGTGAGACCCCACTCGCTTTATTTGTTCATGAGACCTAGAAAATATTAGATACAGGCTCCCAGGTAGATGCTATTTTCCTTGACTTCCGGAAGGCGTTCGATACAGTTCCGCACTGTCGCCTGATAAACAAAGTAAGAGGCTACGGAATATCAGACCAGCTGTGTGGCTGGGTTGAAGAGTTTTTAGCAAACAGAACACAGCATGTTGTTCTCAATGGAGAGACGTCTACAGACGTTAAAGTAACCTCTGGCGTGCCACAGGGGAGTGTTATGGGACCATTGGTTTTCACAGTATATATAAATGACGTAGTAGATAGTGTCGGAAGTTCCATGCGGCTTTTCGCAGATGATGTTGTAGTGTACAGAGCAGTTGCAGCATTAGAAAATTTCGCCGAAATGGACGAAGATCTGCAGCGGATAGGCACTTGGTGCAGTGAGTGGTAACTGACCTTGAACATAGACAAATGTAATGTATTGCGAATACATAGAAAGAAGGATCCTTTATTGTATGATTATATTATGGCGGAACAAACACTGGTAGCAGTTACTACTGTAAAATATCTGGGAGTATGCGTGCGGAACGATTTGAAGTGGAATGATCATATAAAATTAATTGTTGGTAAGGCAGGTACCAGGTTGAGATTCATTGGGAGAGTCCTTAGAAAGTGTAGTCCATGAACAAATGAGGTGGCTTACAATACACTCGTTCGACCTGTACTTGAGTACTTCTCTTCAGTGTGGGATCCGTACCCGGTCGGGTTGACGGAGGAGATAGAGAAGATCCAAAGAAGAGCGGCTCGTTTCGTCACAGGGTTATTTGGTAAGCGTAATAGCGTTACGGAGTTGGTTAGCAAACTCAAGTGGCAGACTGTGCAAGAGAGGCGTTCTGCATCGCGGTGTAGCTTGCTGTCCAGGTTTCGAGAGGGTGCTTTTCTGGATAAGGTATCGAATATATTGCTTCCCCCTACTTACACCTCCAGAGGAGATCACGAATGTAAAATTAGAGAAATGCGAGCGCGCACGGTGGCTTTCCGGCAGTAGTTCTTCCCGCGAACCATACGCGACTGGAACAAGAAAGGGAGGAAATGACAGTGGCACGTAAAGTGCCCTCCGCCACACACCGTTAGGTGGCTTTCGGAGTATAAATGTAGATGTAGATCATGGTCGCCTCTACTTTCCTACTTTCCTTCCACTAAGCATGGCTCTGGTCCACCTACATATAGTGGCCCCAGACCATGCACCTCTGCTGCCCTTACCGTGGAGTCGAAGGTCGTGTTACTAAAGGCCCCCTCGATATCCAGGATGATGCATAGGGCTATTTCTTGGAAGTGAAGTGCATTTTCCACCTTCCCGACGAGTTGGTGGAGAGCTGTCTTACCTGATTTACCTAGTTGGCATGCGTGTTGGTTCAGGTGTAGAGAGACCCTACATAACCTCCTCTCCCCAACGTATACATTAACCAGTTTTTCCAATGTTTTGAAAATAAAGAAGGACAGACTGATTGGTCTCATATCCTTGGCCTTGGTATGATCAATTCTCCCTGGCTTTGGAATGAAGATAACCTTCACTGCCCTCCAAACATTGGGAATGAGTTCTACTGCTAAGCCAAACCTAAATAGTCTGCATAGGATTCTTATAAGCTTTCCTCCTGCTTCTTGCAGGAGACCCGGAAAAATTCCATCTGGGCCAGGTGACTTGAACGCCTGTAATGTTCCCACCGCCCACTGGATTTTTTCGAAGTTCACAAATTCCTTGGCGGATTGCGTCCTCTCTTCGGGTGTCTGAGAACCGTTGTCTCTCTGGGGTCACATACTGGTCTGTGTTATCCCGCAGAGCATATTTAGAAAAGTGAGTTTTGAGGAGCAATTCCAGCGTCTCACGTGCTGTGTTTGTATATTCCCCATCCTTCTTTCTCAACGTACCTCCTGGATTAGTTGGTACTCTAGTGAGAATCTTGTGAGGTCTGGCTTGTGCAGCTGTGTCTTCCACTTCCTCACAGAATGCCTTCCAGGATGCCTCCTTTCCTTGTCTTATTGCAAGATTGTAGCTGACAAGGGCCTCACGATATTTAGCCCATTGTCCTTTACGTCTCGCAATATTAAACAGTCTCCGTAACTGTTTTCTTCGCGTTTCCAATTTGTTATTCCACCAAGGAACACTCCTATTTGTGCACTTCCTGGTGATTGTGCAGTTGTCCTGATATGAGGTCACTATGGCAGAGGTAACAGCCTCTGCAACTTCCTCAAACTCTACTAGCTTCCTTATCGTGCTTTTAATTCCCGATAACCGTCAAGTCAAGGTCCCTCACAGTCTGTTTTCCTAGGATTTCAATAAGTCATGGTCTGTCTGATTCCCATGGCTGGGTCCATATTGATCCAAATTCTTCACCTTCCTAATATGTCTCTCACGGAAATTCATATAAGAGTCACTGATATATGTAAACAGTTAGTTCACTCTCTGCTGTCATCAGTACGATACAATCTACATACACCTCCCACTTACCTGACACACAAAGTTATGGTTACACTCGCCATTACAGTCTTCTTTCACCTCTCTTACTCTCAGATTTTCACTCAAGAGTCCAAATCATTACTCAGAAGTCTTCAAACCTGACAAAGCTGCAGTATGCCATTAACAATACTAGGTCTCTTCGTGTTCCTCTTTTCTTGTTGCGGATGTTAGTCAGACGATTAATAACACTTGTTCTTCTCCTTCAGATAACGTAGGAAATGGTGGCTTACTGGGATTGACAGGATGAAAGTATCTATAGAAATTATTTAATTTATTACTGATACAGTCATTAAATAGAGCACCTCATTACAAATACATCACTTTAGAAAATTATAAACTGAACATTGCTTTACAAAACAAGACAATATATTTTGCACCAAATGCTCTCTTAGTGAAAATTAGATAAACACAATGAATGCTGCTTCACAGGAAAATGAGCACACAGAACAAATCAACAAACCTACAATAAATTAATTTACGCTCTAAACAATGATTATTATAAAGGACTGCCATTCAGAAACTCAGGAATACTATTTAAAAACTAAAGCAATTAGTACACAGAAAGCTCGTGAAAGCTTAAATTAATTCTGCAGTTGAAAATGATCTCACCAGCAACAAAAACTTCAAGTAGTGGCTACAAGGCCTACTTGTTGAGGAAATATGGAAGTCAGATTGAGTGTTCCGCAGCTACAGAAACACTATGTCACAGACTAAAGATAAGAACTCAAACCCTTAACATAAGCTTAGCGATGATATGACAACACTCCCGAGGGGGCTAGTTGAGCACTACGGGACAGTAGTGTATTTGAAGATAACACAACAAAATTTTGCAATGAAGCAGCCCCTAAGCTAATCATACACAAAATTATACACTACCTGCTACGACATTCAAGACAACCACCACCCAAGCACCACCAGGATCTCTCTCCTTCTCTCTCTCTCTCTCTCTCTCTCTCTCTCACTCTCTCTCTTTCTTTCTATCCCTCCCCTCTATCTCGTTTTCACTGTTGGTTTGTTGCCGTGCAGGTACTCGCACTATGGGTGCAATTCAATTGTAGTTCAGATTTTATAGGAACCCTACCTCAGAAACCATCTACCCGCTCGGAGCCACAACTGACGGGGGTGTGCTGATAACAAGTTGCTTTGCACCATTCTAACACAGTGATGCCAGATTTGTGCATGTTTCGAGGATACACGCCACTTATGTTAATCATTAATGTAGCAATCATTGACTCAGAAGCAGAAGAATTGCAAATACCATTGTTTAATGTATTGTCTGTTTATTTCTGTCTGTGGACCTTAGACCGATGTTTGTTTAATGCTTTTACTGACGTTCTGGCATTTTCAAAGCTTCACTCTCCATTGCTGTTGATGGACTGGAATAGAGCCAGCTGTCGACATTAAATGCACATATCGCGCCGACGTTACCGCTGCGGTACTCTCCTTCGTACCTATAATGGTCGTTCGCTGCAGCACTGGAGTCCAGAATCCGTTAATCTTGAGGCTTTCTTCTTCCTTGTTTTAACTATTCTCATGTTTGAGAATAAGTCCCCGAACGAGCAGGCGTCGTAACATCTCTCCACACCGAGAACCTACTTGTCGTGGAATTTTACTGTGTGGTTGGTCTCACAAACCACGTTCTGTACCGCGACCGATTTGTCCACCTGTCACAATCTGCAGTATCGTTTTTCAGTGGTCCGGGTATTGATGGATTGTCCAGTCATTGCAACATAGATTCTCAAACACTTAGACGGTATGCAGTATATTTCCTTGACTACAAGTTGGTCTCTTTTGTCCTTTGCCTATCATTGATCTTCCTGAACGGTTGTTCAATAATCCCTTTGCGCCCGTTTGCGCAATATACCGGCGATTCCCTCAGTCATCCGGTGAATGTATGGCAGAAAACTTTACCCGATTTCTCATTCTAGATGCTGCATCTCACGTCAGACACGCTGTGGTTCAAATGATGCTATTAAGTGCGTTACGATCGTATTAATTTTTCCTCTTTTCTGGCTAGGTTTTTTCGGGGTATCGGTCCACGTGTACCAGTTTTCAGTACACACTTAACCCCAGATTTCCACTTTAATGGTTGTACATTTACTTACTGTTCTAAAATTGATAAAGTTTTCAATGTTTCTCCTGTATGGAGTGTGTAATACTACAAAGTCTCTATAGCCTCTTGAATGCCAATGTATCCCTCATCAGGACAGACTTTTCCTAACATGTTCTGAAAGTGTGTTCTCTTGTCCTCCGGGCCGCTGATCTTGGCAGACTCCGTCGTTCTCTGAACCGTTCTATATTTATACAGCGTCTCTATAGACAGAAGTGCCTGAGGGGAAAGTGCAGCAGTACACTCCGATGATTCTTGATGGCTGCGTCAGGTTCGGAGAAAGATACTGATGTAATTTAGACATTTCCGATGAAAGGATACCCTTCTCCTATGGAACTGGATCGCGTGCAGTTTCCAACTGGCATTAATTCATCAAAAGAGACTCCTATATACGCACGTACACATGAACAGTTACACATTTCAGTAAAATTCGTTATCAATGAAAAATAGCTCACCTTCTCACAAACTTTTATTTATTTAATATTCATGTAGCCCTTACTAACATTTCATTACATTTAAGCTGACTTTTATGCGCCTTAGCTCTTAAATAAGCTTCTGTCTATAAAAAAATATCACAATGGTGGCTCTTCAACACTAGGAAAATTTCTGCATACTCCTCGACGTCCATTATCGCCATCAGCTGAGAGCAAAAGTCAAACTCTCCGTGCCACCCTTTCTTTTCGTCACAAAAACGTCTCAGAATACCCCACACTGCAGAGACCGTCTTTATCGCAGTTGATAATGTTTTTGTGACAGTTACGCTACTTTTGTGATCTTTGCCCACACGCTCAGTGCTAAAATCTAGACCGATGACCCCCCCCCCCCCCCGGCATCTGAAATCTTTTATCTGCAGTCCTTGCAATAAATATTTGGTAACAATAATATTTCATGACAATTACACTTCTCATTATTAGTATATAGATGTGTTATTAAATAACTGTTCCTCATAACCACTACAGCTAGATATGCTAGCTATTGGCCATTATACATCTGCACAATATTTCATAATGTTAGCATGGAGACCGTTCAGATGTCTTAGAAAAGGTGGAGAGTATTTAAAGAACTGTGACTGACGCCCACAGCAGGGACTTACAAGCATAGAGAATTGAAAATAGTGCATTGAGAATGGCTAGCTACTAGCCGAAATCTGTATTTGCGTAATAAAATCTAAAAAAGTAGGACTGATTGCTGCAGTCTATAATTTATAATAAAATTCACCATCACAAAGGATTGCACTGTGGAGATGACCTACGACACCTGCTTGCACACTGAGGCCATACGTATTCACAAACATGAAAATAGTTTTAACAAGAGAGAAGGAAGCGTCAAGGAAGACCGAGTGTGGATTCCTGTGTTGCAACAAACACCTCTTGAGGGTCGGTCTTGGACAAAGCCAGTGACGCGTGTTGGTAGAAAGTGAGGCGTAGTGCCAGCCGAAAATCCTGAGACAGAAGCACTGCGTCGTCAAATGGCCACGATAGTTTCAACTGTTTTATATCAGTTTTCATTCTGTTAAGACTCTCCACCTGGTACAAGTGCTGACAATCCCTTCTCTTCACAAATCCATCAATTGAAAACAATGGACCCATTTTAAATAACATGGAATAATGAAGAACAAAATCGAGTGCGGTTTTCTGAGTCATCACTCTTCTGACTGGTTTGATGTAACTCGTCACTATTTCCTCTCCTGCACCAACCTCTTCAGCTTAGAGTCTAAATTATTTGCTAGCTCTATTCCAATTTCTGCCTCCCTCACAATTTAATCTTACAGTTTCCTTTAGTACCATGGAGGTAATAGGCTGTCGTCTTAACACATATCCTGTCATCCTAACCCTTCTTGTCAATCATATCCATATTTTTTCCTTTCTTCGGCCATTCTGTGGACAAGCTCAAGACTCTTTATCTTATCAGTTCATCTGATTCTCAACGTTCTCCTGCAGCAGCACATTGCAAACGCTTCATTTACCTTCCGTTCAGGTTTCCCGCTGTCCGTCATTTACCACCATAAATGCTATGCTCTTAAGCTATATCCTCAGAAATTTGTTCCCCGAATTGACATAAACGTAATAACTTGTAACCAGTAGATTTGTCTTAGAAAGTAGTGCCCTCCTTGCCTGTGCTAGTTTACTTTTCATGACATCCACGCTTCGATCGTCACACGTTATTTTGCTTCGAAGATAGAAGAATTCCGAAATTTCGCCTATCTCGTCACCACCAACGATGTCACGTTTCTGCTACTTCTCAGCCATTCGTCTATTTGCAGTTTACGTTCAGTTTATACTCCGTTTAACAGATCATGCAGTTCTTCACTTTCACTGAGGAAATCAATGTCGTTGGCGAATCTTATCATTCATATTCACCCAGAATTTGAATCCCCTTTTTTATCCTTTTCTTTATCGCTTCCCCGATGTAGAGGTCGGCAGACTGCATCACCGTCAAACACCCTTTTTAATCCTAATACTCCGTACTTCGTCTTCTAGTCTTACTGTTCCCTCTTGATTCCTGTATATACTGTACAGGAAACTTCTCCCTGTAGCTTGCCCTCATTATTTCAGACTCTTGAAAATCTTGCACCATTTTAGAGCATCGAATGCGTTTTATGTATCGAGAAATCATATGAACGTGTCCTAATTTTTCTTCTGTCTTTCTTCCATTATCAAGCGTAACGTCAGTGCTAACGCTCTCTTATCCCTACATTTCCTAAAGAAAAACTGAACGTCATCTAACATACAGGTACTTCTCTTTTCGTTCTTTTTGTATACTATTCTTGTCAGTCACTCGTGTGCGTTAGCTGTTAAGGTAATTCTGCCATAATTTTCGAACCTATCTGCCCTTGCTACCTCCGGAAACGCGAAAGGCTAATTTTACGATGCTGGTGCTATAGATTCCGCCCACTATAACCGCTCTTTTAATTAAGAACAATATTATCAGGCTTATTCTCATGTAGGGGAGAGCTGATCGATAATATCGGAAATAATTAATAGCAATGAAAAAGTTTTAATTAAAATTACCAATATATAATCTCTCATCAGAATAACGCCCGCAGCAAGGTAGCGCTTCAGGGATATCAAAGAGGGTTTAACGTGGCTCCTTTTGTTTCTAGATTCTGCAATATAAACCATGTGCGGGTATTGTTAGTTCTGTTGTCTCGTTTTCTGCGCTTCGAGTAAGTCTACGTAGCTGCGACGGGCGGTATAGCTGGCTTTTCCATGTGACATGCTACGGGATTCAGGGCACTTTAGTTAAACTGCAAGAAAATTGACTATAGTTAATTTCTACGGAACAGGCTTTTGTCGTACGTTCAAGGACTAAGATTATCTGAGGAACTGTCTGCGCGAGAAGAGTAGCGCTCAGTATTAAATTCCATTTTATGCTGAGTACCCGATACTAGGATCTGTGGACTATACGAAGGGACGTTAAACTGAATATAAGAACGGAACTGACACTTAGATTTGCGGAAGTAAAGGTGTACAATGTATGAATGACGGTAGCGAAGTGTAGTAGTGGACCATAGTCCTTGGTATAATATCTTTGAGTGACGAACTATAAAATTCACTTACATTTTAGTTGCCGTAATTGCCGAGAATAATTGTAGGATCAACCCCCCTTTTCCGTACATACAAAAGACAATCATTTATGATCATTTAATTATTATTGGACATTGTTAATAAAAACTAAAGTGGTTTCCATAAATTACATGCATATTAGTAAATAATAACTAACATCTCAAGACGCTATTAACTATCTCTTCTTCGGTAACGCAGCAAAAAGTGAAGGCTGTTCGACTGAGCAAACAATTAACACTTATTATTAGAGTTAAAACCCGAAATTTTGTCCCCGTTACAGTGAAGATCTTTGTGGCTGCTCCATCTGAGTGACAGATATAACGAACAGTCAGGCACATGCCGTAGATAACAGTATTACTATCTTTCGTCAGAGAAGTCGACGACAGCAGACCGACGGAGGGCGACTACACCACCAACTTGAATAATTGTTTGGATGCCTTTTGCTTCAGAGATTTTAGAAATTCTAGTGGAATGTTATCTATCCCTGCTGCCTTTTTTGATCTGGTCTCCTCCACAGCTCTTTCAAATTCTGACACGTGTACTGAATCCCATATCTGTTCCATGCTGACTCCAGATTCTTCTTCTGCATGTCATCAGATAAATCCTCCCAATGGTTAAGGCCTTTATTGCACTATCTCCCCTATCCTCTCTCTCCTCTGGGAACCACAGTGGCATTGCCATTGCACTCATGATGTTAACACCCTTGTTTTCCATTTCTCCGGAAATTGCTTTGAGTTTTCTTTATGCTGAGTCAGTCTTCCCGACGATAACTTCTCTTTCGAAATCATCACATTTTTCATCAGCCATTTCATCTTGGCTTCCTACATGTTCTATTTCTGATTTGTGTTGCTGTATTTCTACTACAAAAATGGGAAAGCAACATCCACACATAATACTTTTCGTTGCAATTATACCAACTTGCAATCCTATGAGCCAGTTCATTTCACTTGAGAATAAAATTCCTTGTTATAATTCCTGTTGCCATCCATGTGAATGTCAACGTCAACTGAAATACAATTGGTCAGTGCCTTTCGAAAGGTGCTTATTAAAGTTATACATGGTAATGTCAGACATTTGTAGCCTCAATAACAGATTCAGTACTTTTCATTGTGCTTATAAAGACTGCCAGTAGGCTGTATTGCTCATCTCTTGTTTGAAGGATTCATTGAATGTCACTGAATGGGAACAGCGGTTGTCATATGAAGCGAGTTTCATTCCAATACCGACATGTACTTGACAACTGATCTCACAAGGGCATTACTGTTCGTGAAACTGATTTTCGGATTAAAGATAATTAAGAACAATGTTAGATATTTACTCGCAGTTAAGAAAGGAAGC
Source organism: Schistocerca cancellata (assembly GCF_023864275.1). Classification (NCBI taxonomy): domain Eukaryota; kingdom Metazoa; phylum Arthropoda; class Insecta; order Orthoptera; family Acrididae; genus Schistocerca; species Schistocerca cancellata. Next base: position 182,473,895 of record NC_064628.1, on the reverse strand, counting down.
AAACGGTCACACATAAAAACGTTACTTCACAGTTCATAAGAGCAAATCATGTGATGCATCAAGTGATACAGTGACAATGTTGTGTGATTCCATGTCATACTTGCGCACAGGGGGAATCATATTGGCTGCTAGTATCAAATATTTACGAACAGTTGCAGACAGTTAAAAAAAACTGACGTGTTGTTGTTCGGGCTTTAGAATCTCACCTGGTTTTTGTTATCGCTGGACGATGGGAGCAGAAGAGGAATGCTGAGAGTAATCACTCGTTAACCTCAACGTCGCACGAGACGCAGCTATAAACAAATTTGAGTTCTCATGGCAACCCGTAGCTTAGAGCAGCAGACAAATTTGATATTAGTTCTACGTTACGTAATTCCCTCGTGACAACACTACCGCTTTAATTGCTCAACTGTAAGAGTCGAGTGGTTCAGATTGGTTCGGTATGGCAGTGGTAATCTGAAACCCACATTACGCTGCAAACGAACAAGCAGGCGACTGATGGTGAACATCTCACTACGACATCTGGCTTGTAATTTGGTTAGTAGGCACACAGTCATAGAAACATCTGTGTGCCGTTTCCCAAGACAGGAAATAAGGCGCCGGCGTCTGCAATTACTTATTCACTCGTTTGTCGATAATATAGTCTGAACAGTCACTGCAAGTGAAATGTATATAATCAAAATAAGATAAATTCTATCCGTTTTAAAATGTATAGTCTGGATTTTGTACATTATCAAGGAAACCATTAAAATAACTGAATGCCAACGGTAATTTGACGTTAATACATTACCAGTTTCAGCATCAAGAGAATCGTCACATAAAAGTTGAAAAGGGAACGTATTAGAGAATACGGTATTTCCCTTTCAGTCAGACTGCTTTGATCTACAGGACGTGTTCTACTATATCCCGCTCTGAGTACCCGCCGCAGCACATTCGTTCTGTTTTAAAGACGTACAGATTGTTGTAGAGGTCTACATTCTGACACATCCTATTATTTCAAAATCTTGTCCGGTTCCCAGCCGGATCAAATTGTCATCTGAGCACAATATTTCAGCGGTCCATCTGGCCGCCATCATCAGGTGAGAAAAGCTACGCTGCTCTCGCCGAGAACTTATTCTACTCGCAAATGACTGCACCTTTATATGCATCAGGAGTACAACAGCGCATGCGCTAGGTGCAGTGCGCACGCTCTCAATCATTATTGCTGCCCCCTGGCGCAAAGAGAGATGCAGCGCCTCCGATGGTGGGTACTGTTGAAAACGATGTATCGCTACAACTATTATTCATAGCAGGCCGATTCTGATGCCATTGGTTCTTCATGTCTGATAAAACAGGATTTCACGTTCTACTTAGTGGCTATCTATCATCACGATTAATGATATTATCCACTAGTCTGATCTCAACAGATTCTTTTAAAACACAATACCAGTACCGAGAAGCATTTGAAACTACTTGCGTCTCATTGTATAACATCCTGTGTCCCTCTGTAAGGCAATGCTCAGCCACCGCAGATTTATCTGGTAGTAATAATCTCCTACAGCGACAATGTTCAATACACCTGTCGTTGACGGTACGAATAGTTTAGCCAATGTAAGTTTTCCCGCACACACACAGTATTTTGTAGACGCCAGGCTTCCTCAAAACTAAATCATCTTTGACGGAACCAAGAAGAGCTCGAATCTTAGCTGGCGGACGAAAAAATCATCTGATCTCATATTTGTTCAAAAGTCTGCCTATCTTGGCCGACGCATTCCCAGCATACGGAAGAAAAGCCACGGGCCTAAAGGTGTTTTCAGAAGAGTCAGCTAGAGGTCCTAACTCAAAAGCACGTCGAATTTGTCGGTCCGTATAGCCGTCATTATTGATCACGTCCTTAAGAAACTTCCTGGCAGATTAAAACTGTGTGCCCAACCGAGACTCGAACTTGAGACCTTTGCCTTTCGCGGGCAAGTGCTCTACCATCTGAGGAGCTACCAAAGCACGACTCACGCCCGGTACTCACAGCTTTACTTCTGCCAGTATCTCGTCTCCTACCTTCCAAACTTTACAGAAGCTCTCCTGCGAACCTTGCAGAACTAGCACTCCAGAAAGAAAGGATATTGCGGAGACATGGCTTAGCCACAGCCTGGGGGATGTTTCCAGAATGAGATTTTCACTCTGCAGCGGAGTGTGCGCTGATATGAAACTTCCTGGCAGATTAAAACTGTGTGCCCGACCGAGACTCGAACTCGGGACCTTTGCCTTTCGCGGGCAAGTGCTCTACCATCTGAGCTACCGAAGCACGACTCACGGCCGGTACTCACAGCTTTACTTCTGCCAGTATCTCGTCTCCTACCTTCCAAACTTTACAGAAGCTCTCGCAGGAGAGCTTCTGTAAAGTTTGGAAGGTAGGAGACGAGATACTGGCAGAAGTAAAGCTGTGAGTACCGGGCGTGAGTCGTGTTCGGTAGCTCAGATGCTAAAAAAACAAAAAAAAAGGTGGTAGAGCACTTGCCCGCGAAAGGCAAAGGTCCCGAGTTCGAGTCTGGGTCGGGCACACAGTTTTAATCTGCCAGGAAGTTTCATATCAGCGCACACTCCGCTGCAGAGTGAAAATCTCATTCTGGAAACGTCCTTAAGAAGTTGCAGCTCCTGTGGTAAATTTTCAGCATCAGAGACAGCATATGCTCGTTTAACCAAAATCCGAAGACTCCTGTACGTTGAAAAGGTGGATGGCAACTGCCAGCATGTAAGTACCTGTCGATATGAGTCGGTTTCCTGTAAACACTGTGTCCTTGGGTTCCGTCTTCTTTTCTATAAACTAGTACATCCAAAAAAGGTAACTTTTCCTCCTTTTCAATTTCCATCGTAAATTTGATGTTTGGATGAAGAGAATTAAAATGGTACAATAACCGGTGCAAAGAGTCTATACCATGTGGTCAAAACCATTGGCACATTAGGTACAGCGGGCCTGATATTTTACTTCCGTTACAAGTATATTAAACATAGTACAAATTAACCTACTACTAGTTTAATTTTCTACTAATACGTAATATGATGAATTCACTCTGATATCCACTGAATGTACCAAGGATAAAATATAGAGCGCGAAGATATATCTGCCACATGTACAGTAAAAGACTGTATGTATAAGGGTCGAAGGACACAAAAGAGGAAACTTAGGTGAGAAGAGAATAAGACAAGGTTGTTGCCTCTACCCGATGCTGATTAATCTGTATATTTAGTAAGCAACAGTCCGCCCCCGGTGGCTGCGAGGTAAGCGCGATAGAATATCAATTCTAAGGGCCCGGGTTCGATTCCGGGCTGGGCATGAGTTTTCTCCTCTCAGGGACAGGGTGTTGTCCTAATAATCATCGTTTCATCCCCATCGCCACGCAAGTCACCGAAGTGGCGTCACACCGAAAGACTTGCGCCCTGCGAACGGTCTACCCGACGGGAGGCCCTAGTCACACGACATTTATTTTAGTAAGCAACAAAGAAAACGGAGGGGGTTATAGATAAAAGGTTAAAGTTCATGAATAATGTTATGTAGGCTTCCATGTTTCTCGATGACGTAATTCTGTCAGAAGAGACAACAAAGAACTAGTAAGATCAGCTGAACTCAATGCATAATTTGTTGAAACAGGGTTATAAGGTTAACATCAATAAAAATAAATCAACGGTGATGGAAAGTAGTGGAACTAGACCACTTGATGGTGATGAAATTGTATTAGTAAATGGTCGCTAAGAGAAGTCGATTAATTTTGAAATTTGGACAGAAAAATAGCCGGCGATGACCAAAGAAGAGATGATATAAATTACAGACTGGCAAAAGGGAAAATACAGTTCTATGGATAAGAGAAATTGGTTAACTCCGAATATAAATTTAGGCGTTGGCATTGTAGTATGACCTTTTACGGAAGTGAAACGTGGACGATAAACAGTTACGACTGAAGGAGGATAGATCATTTTTAAGGTTGTTCCTATAGAAGAAAGCTAAATGTTACATGGATAACTAATGAAGAGGTACTCATCGAATAAAGGAAAACAGATATTTGTGGCATAGATTCACTAATAGAAGGAAGTAGCTGATACGACGCATCCTGAGGAATGATGTCGTAGGACAGAAGACGGCGTCGTGTTCTGGAATACATATTTTTCGGCTACGCACTACACGTAAAACATTGAAATACAGGACAGAAGCATATAAACATTTCACTTCAGCTATTATCGGCGAATTTCTAACATTGCCATCATGTTTCGTGCTGGACAGTGTCTGTATTCCAAAGAGAAGTCGTTCCGGCACATAACTGTGACACAGAAAGTTGGAGACGCAACTTCTCCCAAAGCTACGATTTGTCATAAGTAAATAACCATTTATTTATTTCTTTTAAGAATTTTCGTGTCGTCTACAGAACAGCGTTTTTATTTTATCTAAATCAGTGCATAGGCGTAACACACGATACTGAGTCAGTAAATAAGACCCAAACGCCAGAATACCACATATCGTTTTAATATTCGTGTCTGCAAATATCTAGAATTTGGCAGCTCATGTCGTGTCTAAGGCAGCTGATACACTCTGTTCCACGGTCAATACTTGATCACCTGCAGTCGGCGTAAGCGTGTGCCCAAGTAAAATAACGCGCTTTTTGTGAGCCGTGGAACTGTTAACACTGCTCGTCCGTAGCGAAATTCGTACGGTATATGGTTATAACTTTATGTCTTGGAAAGATGTATTCAAGGATATACAGGAATTAAGGAAAGGATAAGAAAAACCACAGACAACAAGTCTCGTGGCCGCATTTGTTATCTAGTGAAGGCACTTGTTCCAACGCTAGAGCTATTTTGTTACCATTGGTACACATCGGTCTTATGGGATGCAGCAGTATAACACACCATACAAACTTGCTATATCCCGAGAGGTCACTCGGTAGATGTGAACGCTGCCACAAGAATTCTATGCTACAGGCTTCTAACGCCTCATCGATGGGAAAAGTGTAAGTACACATGGGTTTTATATCGAAAAATAAAATAAATTTCAGGCTGGTACACACAGCTGTGATGTGCCTGTCCCAGTTTGTGATTTACTTAATGACTCATCCTCGTACTTATACAGTTGTGCAGTTCTTAGTACCACTAAATGCAATGCCTCTTTGGCAGGTCTTCACACAAATACAGGGTTATTACAAATGATTGAAGCGATTTCACAGCTCTACAATAACTTTATTATTTGAGATATTTTCACAATGCTTTGCACACACATTCAAAAACTCAAAAAGTTTTTTTAAACATTCAAAAATTTTCGATATGTGCCCCTTTAGTGATTCGGCAGACATCAAGCCGATAATCAAGTTCCTCCCACACTCGGCGCACCATGTCCCCATCAATGAGTTCGAAAGCATCGTTGATGCGAGCTCGCAGTTCTGGCACGTTTCTTGGTAGAGGAGTTTTAAACACTGAATCTTTCACATAACCCCACAGAAAGAAATCGCATGGGGTTAAGTCGGGAGAGCGTGGAGGCCATGACATGAATTGCTGATCATGATCTCCACCACGACCGATCCATCGGTTTTCCAATCTCCTGTTTAAGAAATGCCGAACATCATGATGGAAGTGCGGTGGAGCACCATCCTGTTGAAAGATGAAGTCGGCGCTGTCGGTCTCCAGTTGTGGCATGAGCCAATTTTCCAGCATGTCCAGATACACGTGTCCTGTAACGTTTTTTTCGCGGAAGAAAAAGGGGCCGTAAACTTTAAACCGTGAGATGGCACAAAACACGTTAACTTTTGGTGAATTGCGAATTTGCTGCACGAATGCGTGAGGATTCTCTACCGCCCAGATTCACACACTGTGTCTGTTCACTTCAGCATTAAGAAAAAGTGTTGCTTCATCACTGAAAACAAGTTTCGCACTGAACGCATCCTCTTCCATGAGCTGTTGCAACCGCGCCGAAAATTCAAAGCGTTTGACTTTGTCATCGGGTGTCAGGGCTTGTAGCAATTGTAAACGGTAAGGCTTCTGCTTTAGCCTTTTCCGTAAGATTTTCCAAACCGTCGGCTGTGGTACGTTTAGCTCCCTGCTTGCTTTATTCGTCGACTTCCGCGGGCTACGCGTGAAACTTGCCCGCACGCGTTCAACCGTTTCTTCGCTCACTGCAGGCCGACCCGTTGATTTCCCCTTACAGTGGCATCCAGAAGCTTTAAACTGCGCATACCATCGCCGAATGGAGTTAGCAGTTGGTGGATCTTTGTTGAACTTCGTCCTGACGTGTCGTTGCATTGTTATGACTGACTGATGTGAGTGCATTTCAAGCACGACATACGCTTTCTCGGCTCCAGTCGCCATTTTGTCTCACTGCGTTCTCGATCGCTCTGGCGGCAGAAACCTGAAGTGCGGCTTCAGCCGAACTAAACTTTATGAGTTTTTCTACGTATCTGTAGTGTGTCGTGACCATATGTCAATGAATGGAGCTACAGTGAATTTATGAAATCGCTTCAATCATTTGTAATAGCCCTGTACTTTCCGGAGAGAGAAAGTAGCACTATATGCTAACGTAATCCCTGGAAGAAGGAAAGAAAAAAGTCATTGGAGACGGAGCACAAACTCCGTTTAGAAAGAATGAGGAAGAAATCGGCCTCGCCTTTTTCAAAGGAAAGATTTAGGGAAATCACGGAAAACCTAAATGTGGGTGACAGTACTTGGGTTTGAGCCGTCTCCTAAAGAATGAGAGTCCATTATACTGTCTCGGGACCCACTTTTCTCAGTGATGTTAGTGGAAATGTCAGACCGGCTTGTGGAGCGGATAAGCGTTTGCCCAAAATCCGGGAGGCCGCGAGATCGAATCACCGTCGGAACCACAGGAATTTTCAGTCTGCCTTTAAACTGACCTTCACTTCTACATTATCTGAAAGGTCGACAGGATCGACACGTTAAATATAGGTCAACTTTCCCCGTGTGGATAATGGTACTCTTACTGTTATTGTCATTACTGCTTTTAATAACGTCGCGTCTCCACAAGTCCTTGGTACGCTACTCACCTGTGTCCACTTTGTCAACTTCGGCGACGTGGTACTGTACGCACACTCGATATTAAGCAGTGGAAAATGCACTTTGACACAAAACCACAGAACCTCTTCTTCTCCGTGCCCTCCCATGTTATATACAGCACCCAAGGGTAGGTTTACTCCCTGTAGTAGAGCATCAAATCTTGTGCAAATATGTTTCACAATACATCATGTAGTTGCTTGTCATGCATCCTGTGTAGAATTATGCAGTGCAGTCGCTCATTATGAGTATAATTTGACGTTACGAATTGGTGATGTTCTACATTGTACCCAATACAAAACTAAATTTAGTGACAGCATTTAGTACAAAATGCTCATACCAATGTTTACATACTGTTTCGTCCCGTATCTCAAGTTAATTTTTCATCATCGACACTACGTTTCGTTTAGTATCGGCTGTAATAAATACACCATATACTATCAACCATTTGGGATACATGCCGTAGTGTTGACGAAACACAAATACTAACCACGGGTACGATGGTTGATCAACAAAGACTGCCACTGGGAGTCTCCTCTTTGTACCATGAATATTTGAAAACAACGGGTTTTATGTATAATGTTCATAGACGGCAGCAATCCAGTATCGGTAGCTTTTAAGTAATGGTCTATCTTGTATACAATCTTTGCATTTCGCATATCATACTATTGTGGTGATGCGAGAGGTGCAGTATGACGCATTAAAGTTCTGTGTTCATTTAAACCACGTGGCCACTGAATCTTAGAAAAGCTGCAGCAAGCGTACGGAGAAAACGCATTGCCTCGTGCAACATTGTTTAGGTGGTTGAAGGACTTCAAAGATGACACACTTGTCTGTTTTAAGCAAGGTGTACCTGTTGTTTCTGCTCTGGTGTGACTGAAGTCAACGATAACACATCTACTGTATTGTCCTTGAGGATCGGCAGAAAATATTACTTAACCTCGGTGATGTGTTGAGGACTTCATATGACAGTGTCTTTATGATTAAGCATGTTCATCTCCATAAGAAACGTGTTTGTGCCAGATCACTCGCGAACAAAATGCTATGCGAATGGTTAGATGCCGAGAGGTGCTGCATCTGATTGGTGAAGGAGCGGATCCGTTTCTGGTATCGATTGCCCCCGGTGATGAATCATGGCTCCATCATTATGGACCTGTAGGAAAATGAAGTAGCACATTGTCGAAAGCGCCAGGTTTCTTTAGCACCAAACAAGGCGAAAATTGTTCATGTTACAGGGAAAGAGATTGTGATAGCATTTTCTGACTGTCATGGAATGATTTACCGGCATGCAATTCCCCCTGTCACAACAGCATATTACACGTCACCAGTGTCTAAACTGAGGGAGCACACTCCAGGGAAACGACCCGAATTTTACCCGAAATTTCTCGGAATGGGTGGCAACTTCATCATGACAATGCGCGGTCTCACGTCACAAACCAATTCTACATTACCTGTGCACCGCACCTGCTTTATAACCCCGACCATACACCCTGTGCTTTTTATTTTACTCGCATCACTAAAGGCTAAGCTTTGAGAACTCAGTAGCAATGTTCAAGAACAGTGAGGCGATTCTCAAAGAACGACCAACCCCATGTGTACGAGGGCTGGCAGATACACTATAAAAAGTGCAACGGAGTAGGAGAGGAATGCCTTGGAAAAGATCATGTAAACATTGAAATGGAGTAATACACATCGGTGGAAAAGTCAGTCTCTGCCTTCGTTGATAGGTCCTCATATGTAGGGAAGAACTTCTTTAAGTATCCTAGGAGCAGACGGAGAGAAGTAAGAAACTGGAGTATGTGATCTACTTACAATGTTTTCGAACTTTAAATCGGATGTGAAATTACATCCGCTACGTTGTTACTGTACTGCAAACTGTTTGTAGATTTATCCATAATGACGAGTCATCTAATTTCGTAACATCCAAGGAGAGACGGAACTGTGGTTAAGGCACTGGTTAATTTTAACGTTTGGCAATTCACAGCGTTTCAGGAAACGACTACCACCCATTTGTTGAATATCCTTGCCCAGTACGAGCTACTGTTTCAGCTTTCAGCACCTGCTCTTTGAAAGAACGATGCAACATAATTTTGACTCGTTTCATGCTACAAGCAGTTTCGCCAGACGGAGCTATGACGAGATTATTTTATCTATTTGAAATTTAGAAATATCTCAATACAGCTACTTAGAAGACGGTAAATGAAACTGCACAGTATACAAAATAACGGTCCGATAAAGTGTTCCAAACATAGGTTATTGAAGACACTCTGATGGTGTAGCTCACACTCAAAGCACCGAACACACCGTTTGTTAACAGGTCTGAAGCTGCATCAGAAGCCAGCCTGGTGGCACAAACCACGTTCCTCGCATAACGCTGAGAGAAAAGAAGGCGCATGCACTTAATGCAAATGTTCTCATTAACTCTACGCTGGCGCTACATTAAACCCGGAATGAAGCAAATGAATAATTCTCAGATGCTGCAATAAATTATTTTCTTCATCTGCATTTCACAAAGCTTTTCTTTTTCTGAATCCAATAATGCAGATACCTGGCGGTCGAACACTTCATCGTTGTAGCTACCTCTATTGCACACAACAGGAATTACTTCTATGAATAACTAGTTATTACATAGAAGAGTATGGAATACAGCTCTTGTTATGGATTAAAGAATTTTTATTGAATAGGACGCAGTATGTTATTCTTAACGCAGTGGAATTTGCAGACTTAAAAGTTACTTCGGACATACCCAAGAGAGTATTATAGGAGAACTGCTGTTCAAACTGGTAACGTAGGAAACTCATTGACGCTGATTTATAAAAAGAACATGCGATGCTAGGAAATCGTGGCGAAATGCTGGAAGATATGCAGAGGATTGATGCCTATTGCACTGATTGGCAGCTGAGTCTCAACACAAATAAATGTTACATATAGTACATAAATCGACGGAAAAACTTGTTACTGTTTCATTTCGCAACTGTCAAACAATTTCTGGAAGCAGTCAGATCCATTAAACCAGCGGAAAAATGCTATTAGCGAAGCACAAAGAAGGCGAATATGCTCCAGTGTGAAAGCGTCTCACCGAAAAGTGGAGTACCAACTGCGTCATTCGATCTTCCTCAGCATCTTTAAAAATTTTCCCAAAAATTTTGGCATGCGAACACATTTGAGCTCTTTTTAACATTCAACTCAAATCTCATTACTACAGGCTTCCTTGACTATAGCTAGCTCACATTCATTAATCCATCTATTGCCACTTGGTCAATCTCACTCACCCATTCAGCCCAAGAAGTGGTTATTATCTATTTGTGTCACTCATGTTTCATTCTGTCCTACTACTGCTGTTTCCTCTCGCCGTCACTGTTGCTGTGTCTTACTGGTTCTATCTCATTCATTCCTATCCACTGTATCTGACCCTTCTCACTGCCACTGTCTCTCTCTTCTTCGTTGTCACTATAATAGGCTCTCCAATTAACACTGGTTGTCACCCACTTCCACCTCCTCCTTCTCTTTATTTGTCTCCCACTGGCACTGTGTCCTTCACTCTTCTCCTAGCAGTGTTCTGTCACTGTGTCCACATCTTTCTGTCACGCTACCATTGTCTCTTTTGTTGTTAATATACTACAACTACTGTCAACTATATTCCAATATTTATTACTTCTCATTCACACTGCCAGTCTCCTTCTCTCTCAGCATAAAAAAGCTATTTACTGTGCATAGATGTCTTGCAATCCGCGGCTCGGTTTTGGCACCCAAAAAACATTTTTAGTATTATCTAGATAACGGATAAAGAGGTTTCAAAATGGGTAAATGGCACTAATGAATAAAGCGTTAACATTTGAGCAATTTGCTGCGGTTACTTAATGAGATATTCCTGAAGGAGGGTGACTTTAGGTTTTTTCAGAACCACGAATGAACTAAGTAGTGCTTCCATAAGCCCCTTAAGACGCAACGTAGACCACATCTAACGCAAAAAAACCAACCGAATTGCTCCATTTTCCTAAAAAGAAGGAAATGTCAAATATTTAAATTTTGACCATGTTCTGTAGAATAGTTACAGCAAGACGATCCCTCTGTTGCGTTACGAATGGTCCCTAGCTCATGGGATATCCAAAACACTTGAACCAACCTATCTATCGCCAATAGAACCCGAGGTAAGAGCCTCGGAAAATCCGGTTTTTATCTGCAGCGTTTTGTAAATTATTGGTAGCACATGCCATCGCATGCCTACCGATATCTTGGAATCCATGTTCGGAAGATTTTAAAGTTCAATCACAACGTAGATTAATTAGTGCCCTTTTAGGATGAGCGTGGACTGCCACTTTAGTAGTCAACTTCCTACTCAAATATAGTGTAGCTGCATGACACGTTTTCGAGGATTTAAGCAGACTATTATCAGAAACGCTCCCCAAACTTGCTTAGAAGAAAGTATAAACCTAACGACAGTAGTATATGTAACTATCGTTTAATCTCGGTGTTAACTCTAAACATAATGTTTCCAGTATACCTGTGTATGTAGGTGTGATAAACGTTGCACCTCTGCCTTCATGTAAGTTATAATCTTCAAGGATAGATACATGGACCCATTAGCCAATCAGACACTCTGGTTACCTATATATATTTTAAGACTCATGAAAGAACATTTTCACGCGTAAGATACAGTCCTATAGAGACACTGAAGGGAAAGGTTTCAGAAAGATATTTTAATGGCAACGCAGAGATTACACACCAGATTTTATATTGAAAAACATATAGAGGGGCAGATGTCTATTCTGATCATCACAGAATATTATGACAGATGGCGTTTACCCCTGTAACCTGATGTCTGTAGCCTTTGCTTGGTGTCCAGTTTGTAACTTTGCGCAAATGATAGATGATTCCACAGATAGTTTGACAATATATATTTATTGCAGCCATACAACAGAAAATTAAAGTTCAACGTAAGACACTAGTTTGTGATCTCAGTAAATTACGAATCGAAGTCTAAAGAAACGTCGGTTCAATAATCACCGTACTGTGACGTTTATACCACATCCCTGTCCACATTTACTACATTTTTGTTGGTATGATGTAATGCACAGTACAGGAAGACTTTGCTACGGGAGCATATAAAGTAGGTAAGATGACAAGGCAGAGTCACAAACGACGCGCCAGATGGTCACATAGCGGGGAAACGACCGGGCGAGCAAGAGCCGCATCGTATTGGAACAGAGAGAGACCGTGGGGATTCACCTTACAATGCTGGGAGCCAAGAAGCGAATATTTTTTTACTTATATTTACTATTTGCAATTTAATATATGGCTCTAGCCGTGCTGATGACGTTACTTGCACTGAGAACGTGTTAATAATAACTTCAGTATCGGCAGTTCACCGGGAAATGATAATTACGAATTTTAGTTACTGTCAGTACTTATTGATAGAAACGCTGAACGAATCACAGGTGTGCTCTTATAGGGCAGGTGCCAAACTGCTAAAATAGACCACGACTAGTCAACGAGAGTGTTCGGAAGAAGCAATAAGTAAATTAGTGTAGCAAACGTGATCTCGCTCTAAGACTGAAAGGTTTGTTAGAATTGCCTTGGATGTCGTTCTCGTGCTCGCTCATGTTAATCTCGTCAGAATTCTAAGATCGGATGAAGATTTTTACTGTGTCTTTTGCGGTTCTCTAGAAATTATTGTCACCCGCTAAATTTGACATGATTAATGATAGACTTGCTCTTCAGTATCTTTTTCTTAATTTTTTTCCTTTTATAAACAGAAATAAAATCCACTCGCATCCAAATACTCCGTAATTTCAGTTTTAATAGCACTGAATTCTTTCTCATTGGCCACTTGGTTATGCGCTGATTACTGCATGCACATCGGAGCCTCCGGTCAAAGGTGAAGAAACCAATAGAGACGACAGCTACATATGCAGAAGATGAGAAATAGGCATGTTCCAGTTATGCTAAGGATAGTGAACGCGAACATTATTTACTGAAATCCATCGCGTATTTTATTTCTAGCAAATTTTTTTCGTCGGAAGCGTTGTATTCAAGAATCCACTGTATTACATTTAAGGGTAACAATTTGCATCTCTCGGTAATTATGCATGAAGTACCCTCATGAATACTTTAATACTTGGCATATCCCTTGTGGGGGATAAATGCGTTTAGAAAGCGGTTAATGTTAATAGGAAGCACTAAACCCTTGTGATACTTTACATACGCATCCCTATGCATGGATGTGTCACTAAAGTGGCTACACTTTGAACAAGTGCTTTTGTAGCGCTCTTGTTACATTTTACAGTGGCACAAGTACTCAGTAGCACGGCGTTCTCAGGAACATTGTCGGTAGCTGCTGGGCGATGTAGTAAAGCGATGTGGTGTGCTGTGGTGCAGACTGAGCTGGAGATGGAACTGGTGGGTGGCCAAAGGTAGCCGGAGCGAGTGTCCTGGGTCGGAGCTGCGACTGCAGCTCCCTGCTGGAGGCTGCACCGCGAGCTCCTGATGCCCATGTGACCCGTGGATGCAAGCTAGTCCCAGATAGAAGGGACACCGTAGTTGCCTTCGGGAGACAATGGTGATTCCTGGTGGAGCCAGATAGCAATAAGCCTCTAAAGAGCTTGTTTTCAGCACCTAGTCTAATCATGTGATGTACTAATGCGGTACGTAATCTATCTGTGAAGGGAGAGCGGCCTTGCGCCAAGGGTCAGCAACCCGCAAGGTGAGGACGTCATTAGTAAACAGGAGTGGCCAACTGCCCACAGTCCAAGTCTAATTTTGTTATCTCTTCCCCTTGTGTCTCAACCGTATCAGATAAGCTGGCATTCACTTTCCCCATTTCATTTCATTTATTTCTTTTTCGTGTTACGTTCTATCTTACCAAAAAGTTCTTTTCTTAATTTCGTTATTGTATGCGATAAACAAATAATAGGAGTTAAATAAAGTGACGCTTTTTGCATAATTGGTATTCAAGTTCTGCAAGATTTGCATCATTTTGGTACTAAACGATTGCTGAGTGAGATTTTTATCCTGTCTTGATTCTTCTTTCCTCACTCAGGATATTCCTATTCGTTTATAATGACAAAGATTTCGTATCGCGTAAGTTCATTAATAATTTGTCTTTTTTTACACTTCGCTCGTATTCAAGGCCCCGGCTTCCACCGTTCCTTCAAGTGCTATGTGCCGATCCACTGCCATAACAATGTTAGGAAAGCTTATGGTCGTGAAACTGTTTGCAGACCCTTCACACGGGAAGTGACATGCGCGACGTCCACCCACTACTTCCTTCCAATGCTCGTCTGGAGTTGTTTTAGTTTCAGACTTTTCTGGTATATTGTTCCTTACATTTTCGTAGTATTGGTCACATTCATGTTTTACCGGTGCGTAAAACCAATCCAATAGTACCTGACATGAAGTGGTGGATACTGTTTTGTCACTGACTGCATATTCGTGAAACTGTGCATACCAAAATTGATATGGTATATTACGACATTAGAATATATCAAATTTTCAAATTTCTGCACCAGATTGCCACGTATAATGAATATACAACCTTATTTCTATTCATACACTCCTGGAAATGGAAAAAAGAACACATTGACACCGGTGTGTCAGACCCACCATACTTGCTCCGGACACTGCGAGAGGGCTGTACAAGCAATGATCACACGCACGGCACTGCGGACACACCAGGAACTGCGGTGTTGGCCGTCGAATGGCGCTAGCTGCGCAGCATTTGTGCACCACCGCCGTCAGTGTCAGCCAGTTTGCCGTGGCATACGGAGCTCCATCGCAGTCTTTAACGACAGCGTGGACGTGAACCGTATGTGCAGTTGACGGACTTTGAGCGAGGGCGTATAGTGGGCATGCGGGAGGCCGGGTGGACGTACCGCCGAATTGCTCAACACGTGGGGCGTGAGGTCTCCACAGTACATCGATGTTGTCGCCAGTGGTCGGCGGAAGGTGCACGTGCCCGTCGACCTGGGACCGGACCGCAGCGACGCACGGATGCACGCCAAGAGCGTAGGATCCTACGCAGTGCCGTAGGGGACCGCACAGCCACTTCCCAGCAAATTAGGGACACTGTTGCTCCTGGGGTATCGGCGAGGACCATTCGCAACCGTCTCCATGAAGCTGGGCTACGGTCCCGCACACCGTTAGGCCGTCTTCCGCTCACGCCCCAACATCGTGCAGCCCGCCTCCAGTGGTGTCGCGACAGGCGTGAATGGAGGGACGAATGGAGACGTGTCGTCTTCAGCGATGAGAGTCGCTTCTGCCTTGGTGCCAATGATGGTCGTATGCGTGTTTGGCGCCGTGCAGGTGAGCGCCACAATCAGGACTGCATACGACCGAGGCACACAGGGCCAACACCCGGCAACATGGTGTGGGGAGCGATCTCCTACACTGGCCGTACACCACTGGTGATCGTCGAGGGGACACTGAATAGTGCACGGTACATCCAAACCGTCATCGAACCCATCGTTCTACCATTCCTAGACCGACAAGGGAACTTGCTGTTCCAACAGGACAATGCACGTCCACATGTATCCCGTACCACCCAACGTGCTCTAGAAGGTGTAAGTCAACTACCCTGGCCAGCAAGATCTCCGGATCTGTCCCCCATTGAGCATGTTTGGAACTGGATGGAGCGTCGTCTCACGCGGTCTGCACGTCCAGCACGAACGCTGGTCCAACTGAGGCGCCAGGTGGAAATGGCATGGCAAGCCGTTCCACAGGACTACATCCAGCATCTCTACGAACGTCTCCATGGGAGAATAGCAGCCTGCATTGCTGCGAAAGGTGGATATACACTGTACTAGTGCCGACATTGTGCATGCTCTGTTGCCTGTGTCTATGTGCCTGTGGTTCTGTCAGTGTGATCATGTGATGTATCTGACCCCAGGAATGTGTCAATAAAGTTTCCCCTTCCTGGGACAATGAATTCACGGTGTTCTTATTTCAATTTCCAGGAGTGTATTTTACACTGTTCTCTGGTCATCTTTTTTGCTGAGTATCTTGTCGTGCCTCATAAACGGTGTGTCTCTCTTAGAACCTAAATTAGGAATCGCTATTAAAAACAAGATTTTACCAATTTGAACACTATTTTAGAGTAAATGAACTCTCTTACTAGTAGTAAATGCGTTTATATCTTCTGAGCATTAACTGTGCTATTGTATTTCTTATGGAGCATTTGCTCATCATTGTATCCAGAAACGTAGTATACACTTCACTTCGTTATTTCCTGTAATTATCGTTCTGATAACTAATGTTTTCCACTAAAGGACAGTGGCAGCATCCAACACCAGGGCAGGAACCAGAATTATCTCACCTAGAGAGTTTTCCTTCTGCAGATCAGTGCTTCCGCTTGTTAATACTGCTCATTCCATTCAGAATAGATAATAATTTCGTAATTCCAGAAATATAACTACAGCTTTTTGTACCACAATGAAACCAACAAGATTTTAAATGACTTACGTTTCAAGTATAGCTTTACGAAAATTTGCAAAGACAAAATGAAATTTGTAGTTGTCGTTAGATTGGAGTTACGCAAATCTTAAAAATATTGGTAAAAGAATTTAAGAAAAAGAAGTTTAAGCAAGTACTGTGTCAAAGCAACCCATCAGAATTCTTGGTCTCCACTTTGTTAGTCTAATGTACCACATAATCATAAAGTAAGTATTGGTACGAACTTAATTAAGTAAGAAGTTGACACTGCTTCGCATTAAATGTCAATACATCGAACCAAAAAACACTTTTCAAAACCGTTTATGTTAATACAATCAAGTTTTCCTGTACATGAGTAATAAAATAAATAGGCAGTAGTTTGCCTTGTTAGGAGCAGTAAAACTGAGAATATGGTACAAAAATACTACCTAAAATTCTTCAAGTTCCTTACTAATTAGATAGACGAGACTCCATAATGTCTACCTTTGAGAGACATTCTTGAAGTAAGATGATACATGTTCGCAACAACTTCTTTTAGACAGGAAAAGTCTTGAGTCCACGTTCACAGTTTGCACGGAACTGCTTACTAATTCAGAAGTTACTTAATGCACTAATTCTTTCATAGCAGAGGTTGGCTACCGCTAAGATGCGACACAAATCGCAATTATGGAAAAGTCTTGATCACACACGCTACTGGAACGCTTTTCACCACAGTTCGGTCCGTCTGATGCATATTTCATTCCACGTAAAAAGCTGCCACGATGAATATGGCACTCCTCAAAGCCCTTTTTCCACGGTGCCCACTGAGTTATCTTATCTTCATTATCTTCATTTTCCCTAGCAGAAAGTGCATTCACAAGGCGGAAGGAGAAGGGAAAAACCTTGGCCCTCCTCTTGCCTCAGTCTTCCTCAATTCTTTCGCAGAATACTACACTTTTCATTATAGTAAAATATAGCATGGTTAGGAAAAGGTCAGACTTAACAAAAATAATTGCATTGAAGGTTTTAGTATATAACACTGAAATCAAATTGCAGTTAGTATTTACAAATTACTTTTACAGTCGTTTGATGATATTTTATTACACTTAATTACCATTTAATAATCATTACTAAACCATGTCACATAGCGATAACACACTCCATGAATGTAACAATAACGCTGTTAGGTTATAAGATCAGTGACAGGGTACTTCTCATCAGAATCGGAAGTAAACGTTCACAACAATTGTTCAGATGTACGTGCTGGAGTCAGAAACAGAAAATGATGAGGTAGAGAAAGTCAATTAAGATATTGATCGAGTAATTCAGTACGTAAAGGAAGCTAAGCTAATAATTGGGGGGGGGGGGGGGTCAACAGAACGTGGTACGAGGGAAGGAATGGAAGATAGAGCTTTGAGTGAAATTGGGATTAGTTGTAGGAATGTAAGAAGAAAACGGCTAAATGAGTTTTGCAATAAATTAGAGCTAGCAACTGCGATTACATTGTTACAAAATCACAGGACAAGGAGGTATGTTTGGAAAAGACATGGAGATACGGGAAGATCCCAGATGAAATACATTATAGTGAGACTGCGATTCCCAAATGAGATATTTTATTGCAATGCATAGTCAGGAGCAGATATTGACTCGGATCAGAATTTAGTAAGGCTGAAGGCTGGAGTATATCAGAATCGTCCGGAAGAATCAGTGTGCAACAAAGTTGGGTACTGAAGTGTTGACGAATATATATATGTATTCGGAGTACTCTAAAGATGCTGCTACTGTGATAATCAGTGCCAAAATAGGTAGTCCAGCTGTAAATAAATGGATGTATCTAAGAAGGACAATCACAGACGTTAGACAGACCAACATAGATACAAAGAATGTAGTTGAGATGAAACCTTGAGTAACAGAGTAAACACCTCAGTCGACGGACGATGGAAGGATGTAACAAAATGCTAACGGGAATTCAGGAACACAAACAGATAAGTCATTGAGGAATGACATAATAAGGAAGTGCAGGTATACTAAGGCTAAAAGGCTGTCAGAAAAATACAGAGAAATAGAAAAGGAAGCAGCAAGTAGAAAGATTGATTCAGCATCTAGAGAAGTCAAAACGAGCTTTGATAAAGTATATAGCAAAGAAGTCAACATTAAGGTGCAAGAGTAAATGCGCAGTATAATCGTAGACGAGAAAACGGTTACAAGGAAATAATACATTGAAACATCTATGATGGGGGAGAACTTTCTGTTGACGTCATGAAAGAAGAAATGTGGGCCTATTTGGAAGACGGAAGGAATTCAGAAAAAATTAGTCAGAGCTTTACAGAGCTTTGGAAGACTTGAGTTGAAATAAGGCAAATGGGATAGCTAACATTCATTTGGAATATCTGTGCTCATTGGAGAAATACGCTATCCAAGTTTGTTCAATTCTGAAGATAGCCAGGGCAGATAAGAAGGATAATTATTGCAAGATTAGCTAAACAGCTTGTGTATCGAAACTGGAGACAGAAAAAATATATAGCAGAAATGAAAAGAGAATTGAAGGTTTTTTAATGACGATTACTTTCAGGTAAGGTAAAGTCATCAGACAGACAGTTCTGACGTAGCGCTCGGTAATGGAAGCAAGTCTTAAGAAATATCAAGACACGGTCAAAGGATTTATCGTTCTAGAAATAGAGGTCTACAAAATGGAAATGAGCGTTTGGTGTCATTGGCCGGGAGGCCCCTGTAGGGGCAGATCCGGCCGCCTTGGTGCAGGTCTTATTACATTCGACGACACACTGGGCGACCTGCGCGCCGGATGGAGATGAAATAATGATGAAGACAACGCGACACCTAGTCCCTGAGCGGAGAAAATCTCCGACCCAGCCAGGAATCGAACCCGGGCCCGTAGAACGGTAATCCATCACGCTGACCACCTTCTTTTTATTTTTTATTTAATTTTATTTTTTGTTGTTGAACTCATTTTGTTCCAAATTACTCGTTGAATTCGATTGGGGCGGACGTCGATGACACCCGTTCAGGTTGTTCGTTGGTCGGTTCACTCAGTTTTTCATTACAGAGGGTAGCTAACACTCTGACCGAACACGCTGAGCTACCGTGCCGGCATCCACTCAGCAATCGGAGCGGACAGTGCTCTACAATTTGATGGTCAGTGTTCTGAGAAAAATTATTATGAACAATAAGAATGAAACACAAAGAACTAAGTGCTCTCATTAAATAGAGTGTTAAACACGGACTATTTCTTTCCTACTGTTCAGTCTGTACATTGAAGAAGCAATGGCCGAAATAAAAGAAATTTTCTGAAGTGTAATTAGAATTACGGGTATAAAAATGTCAAAAGTAATATTATTTAATGACGTTGCTATCCTCAGTGGAAGCGAGAAAGAATATGGGACATACTGAATGGGATGAACAGTCCACTGTGAATAAACATGGACTGATAGTAAACCGAAGAATGACAAAAATCAAGAGGAGTGGCAGCAATAAAATTAGCTACAAACATAACACCGTAATTGGGGACACCTGTGTACAAAATAATGAATCCTGCAACACAGGGGGACAAGTAAGGACGTCATTAAAAACTTGACTGGCACAGGCAAAAATGGAATTCCTATCCAAGAGAAGTCTACTGGTATTATACAGTGGACTTAACTGCAGAGGGAAATCCCTGAAAATGTAAGTCTGGAGCACAGCACTGCATGGAAGTGGATATGGGATGTGGCGAAATAGGGAAAGAAGAGAATCGAAGCCTTTGAGATGTGGAGCTTTAGAGAAATGTTGAAACATCACTGACAAGATTAGACATGAAAATCCTGAGACTGACAAGATTAGACATGAAAATCCTCAGAATTGCCCAGGAGAGGAACATTTGGAAAATTTTGACAAGACAAAGGTACAGGATAATAGGCCATGTGTCAAAAGATCAAGGAACGTCTTCCGTGACACTAGAGGGAACTGTTGAGGATAAAATACATATGGTAAGATGGAGACTGGAATATATTGCAATAAATCCAACAATTAATTCAGGACGTTTTGTGCATGAACGACTCCGAGATGAAGAGTTTGGCACTGAAGAGAATGTCGTAGGCAGCAGCATCAGACTAGGCAAGAAGACTGATAACCCCAAAAAAAGTTAACGACTTTCGAGAAATATTGAGCAAGTGGTTCATATTTAACTGACAGGAAGCAAAGAATCACTTTAAGTAGATCATGCAACTCTCATGATGAAACTTTATCTCAGTTGTTCTAAACTTAGAAGTGTCCCACACGCTTTAGTTTTGGAATCATTCCTGGTGTTTGCATATACAAATGAGCTTTCATCTTACGGTAATTAAGCGGAAACCGTGTTCTGTACTGATGATGCAAGCACAATCAAGAACAAAATACATACTCTAACAGAACCGAGCTGACTGAAATATATTCAAAATCATTACTTAATTAATGTAGGTGAATGGCCTATCAGGAAAAGGATAAAAAAGTTTATATAATTCTGTACATGGCCATATATTTAAAATTAGAAGTAAATTATTATAATTCTTCTCAAATGCCTGAGTTCAACAACATCTGGTCTGTGTGTAATTGCCGATTTTGGAGAACAAAACATAGGAAAATTATCTTATTCTTTATTCATCCATTGTTTGACGTCACATGGAATAATTTCTGGGAGCAATTCTACGCATAAAGAATAATTATTCATTGCACAGAAACATGATATATTGATAACATGTGGTGTTCATCCTTGAAAGTCGTATTGGCAACAGTTTAACACATTACGCATACTAACAAAGCAACAAAATAAAGTTAGGGCTAGAAATGTAAAAGGAAGCCGCTTGGTAGAATTTTTAACCGAGCACAATTTAACCATCTGCAACTAAGCGTTTAAGAATCATGAAAGAAGAATGTGTATCTGGAAGAGTCCGAGAGAGAATGGAAGATCTTTGATTGATTATATAACGCAAAACAGAGTTTTCGGAGCCAGATTTTAAACTATAACACATCTTCAGGAGTAGATGTCGACTCTGACGGTAATTTGCTTGCTATAAACTATAGATTAAAGCAGCACCAGTTGCTGGACGATAGGAAATTGAAGGGATGGACTTTGATAAGTTAAAGGAACCAAAGGTTACTGACAGTTTGTGAGGGAGTCTTAGCAACGATTGACTAAAATAAGGAGAAGGGATACAGTAAAAGATGAACGGGTAGCTTTTGCGAGGTCAGTTAGGGAAGACAGCAGAAAATCAAGTAGGCAAAAAGACAAGGCCTAGTAGAAATCCCTGGACATAACGGGATTTAAAATTTAATTGATGAAAGGAGAAAGTATGAATATTCGTCAAAAGAAGCAGGTCAAAAGGGAATACAGGTGTCAAATAATGATACGGATATGGACAAAAGGATCAAAATGGCTAAGCAGGAATGGCCACAGGACAAATGCAAGTCTAAAATAGCTTGTATAACTAGGGGAAAGATAGATACCACTTCTGTGAAAATTAAAGAGGCCTTTGGAAAGGAAGGAAACTAGGAAGCCACGTTATACACACATGAAAAAGAGTTTTACATCACGTCGGTTCCGGGAGTTCCGGAACCTGTACAGAAAATTGGGATAGACATCATTTCCGCCCTTTTTATTGCTCACGAAAACCACACATTGCTTGTTGCACAATATAGCGAGGCCTTCAGAGGTGGTGGACCAGATTGCTGTACACTCCGGTATCTCTAACACTCAGTGGCCCATCCCCTTGAACTGATGCACGCCTGTATTCGACGTGGCATACTATCCACAAGTTCATCAAGGCACTGTTGGTCCAGATTGTCCCACTCCTCAACGGTGATTCAGCGTAGATCGGTCAGAGTGGTTGGTGGGTCACGTCGCCATTAAACAGCCCTTTTCAATCTATACCAGGCATGTTCGATAGATTTCATGTCTGGAGATCATGCTGTCGGAAATAATTCACGAGATATGCACGGCGGGGGGCGGGGGGGGGGGGGCAATTGTCGTCCATGAAGACGAATGCCTCGCCAATATGTTGCCGATATGGTTGACCTATATCGGTCGGAGGATGGCACTGACGTATCGTACAGCCGTTACGGCGCCTTTCCATGACCACCAGTGGCGTACTTCGGTCCTACATAATGCCACCCCAAAACAGCAGGGAACCACCACCTTGCTGCACTCGCTGGACAGTGTGACTAAGGCGTTCAGCCTGATCTGGTGGCCTCAAAAACCGTCTCCGACGATTGTCTGGCTGAAAGCATATGCGACACTCACCGGTGAAGAGAACGTGATTTCAATCCTGAGCGGTCCATTCGGACCGTTGTGGGCCCATCTGTACCGCGTTGCATGGTATTGTGGTTGCAAAGATGGACCACGCCATGGACGCTGGGAGTGAATTGCGCATCATGCAGCCTACTGTGCACAGTCTGAGTCGTAACACGACGTCCAGTGGCAACATGGTGATGACACCTGAACACTTACCGTGTTGAGAGCCCTTCCTGGCACAAAGTAACAATGCGTACGCGATGGAACCGCTGCATTGACCGTCTAGGCATGGTTGAACTACAGACAACACGAGCCGTGTACCCCCTTCCTGGTTGAATGACTAACTGATGGCTGTCGGACCGCGTCCGTCTAATAGGCGCTGCCCATGCATTGTTGTTTAGATCTTTGGGCGGGTTTAGTGACACCTCTTAAAAGTCAAAGGGACTGTGTCTGTTATACAATACCCACAGTCAACGTCTATCTTCAGGAGTTGTGGGAACCAGGGTGATGTAAGACTTTTTTTGATGTGTGTAGATAGGGAAGAAAAAGGAGACGAAGTTGAGATGGGAGACATGATTCCGAGGGGGGAATTTGAGAGATCACTGCAAACCTAACCCTAGACAAGACCCCTGGAGTAGATGACACTCCCTCATAACTACTGATATCATTGGAAGAGACAGCCAAGCCGAACTATTCCACCTTGTGTGCAAGATGTGTGAGACAGGCGAAATAGTCTCAGATTTCAAGACGAATGCAATAATTGCAATTCAAAGAAGGCATGTCCTGGATGGTGTGAATATTACCGAACCATCATTTTAATAAGTCAAGGTAGCGTTGCGTAATACTGACAGGAATTATTTGCAGACTACCTCAATTACTTGTAGAAGTAGATCTTATGGAACATCAGTTTGTGTTCGAAGAAATTTGAGTACACACGCGGCAATACTAACATTACGACTTGTCTTGGGGGATAGGTTAAATAAAGCCAAACTTACGGTTGTAGAATTTCTAGACTTAGAGCCTGGAACTGCGTTGGAATAGTGATCCTGAGATGTCACCCCTATGTCCGTGTTAGCTTACAAATGAATTTGTTTTTTCATAGAATACACCTTGGGGGAACAATTGTTTCTTCTCTTAACCAAGACATGTTTCACTTAGTTACAGCACTATGTGTCTTTTTTAATTTCCTTTCTTGTTATCACGTGTTTTGGATTTAGTGGTTTTCTTTATTTTCTGTTACAGTTATTTCTCTTTCACAGCTAGTAATTTTTCTGGTTTCCCCATTACCATCACTGTGAAAACTGCACTTGCAAACTTTCACTCTCTCACAATTCTCCCAATCCTGCAAGCAGTTACAAGAAAAAACTGTGAATGTTGAAAGGATAAAATACAGCGAGTGAAAGCTTATATACAAATTGTGCAGAGTTTTGAGTAGAATGACATAAAAAGGAAGCAGTGTTAGAGGAGAGAACGATACAGCACCCATCCCATCCCATCCCATCCCAAATGTTATTCACTCTGTACATAGAGAAAGCAATAAGAAAAACCATACAAAAATTTCTAGAAGGAATTGATGTTCAGGACGGAGAAATGAAGAGTTTCAAGTTTACCAGTGAAGTTGTAGAACTTCCACACATAGCAAGGAACATGAGAGGGCAGCTGAACGTAATGAATAGTGTCATGAAAAGAGGATATAAGATGAAAACAACGGTAATTGATTGTAGTCAAATTAGTTCATGTCACGCTGAGGGGTTTGGATTGGGAAATGAGATGTTAGATTTCTTTTGGTATTTGGGCAGTTGAACAATTCATGATGGCCGAAGTAGAAAGAATATCAAATTAAGACTGTTGAGGGGGATAAAACGTTTCTGAGGAAAAGTGTTAGGAAGTCTTTTCTGAAGATATTTGTCCAGAGTGATGGCTTGTATGGAAGTGAACCGTGTACGATAAGCAGTTCAAACGAGAGAAGAATAGAAGATTCTGAAATGCGGTGGTACAAAATAATGCTAAAGAGCAGAAAGGTAGATCGCGTGACTAATGAGGAAGTACTGAATAGAACTGGGTAGAAAAGGAATTTCTAGATATACCGGCTGATAGGACACATTCTGATAGATCAAGGAATCGGCTGTTTACAAAATGACTGGTATTGACGCTCCAGGAGGGCAGATGGCGATGCTACCGGACGAGGCCTACGGGAGCCCGCGACCAATCGCTATTTGTTTGAATTTTCTAGTAGCAAAAACAGAAACGTCAACTACATGAGAATCGTATTTGAATGTATGAATTTATCTACAATTACGACTTGTAAGATACAAACTCTAAAAGCTGAAAAGAACTATTTGACATCTAATATGCCGCAACATTATAAACTTATTTATTATACTTCACAATAGAAATGACAACTATTTTCGCCATATCGCCGAAAATTCGATGATTTTCTTTTCCTTGTTAAATATTTGCATTATTAGCTAATTATATAATGAGCAACGTTATGATTTTATCCGTATAATAACAGGAATAATATAAAGAAAGTACTCACAATGTGAGGGTATGTCAATGGTATCCTCACTCCTTAAATACCTGAGGTGTTCCAGTTACCGCTGTCAGAATACATAAGTAACTAAGCAGGAACACAACAAGGTGTATGATTCGAGTTGTTGTTGTTGTGGTCTTCAGTCCTGAGACTGGTTTGATGCAGCTCGCCATGCTTATCCTGTGCAAGCTTCTTCATTTCCCAATATTTATTGCAACCTACATCCTTCTGAATCTGATTAGTGTATTCATCTCTTGGTCTCCCTCTACGAATTTTACCCTCCACATTGCCCTCCAATGATAAATTTGTTATCCTCTGATGCCTCAGAACACGTCGTACCAATCGGTCCCTTCTTCTTGTCAAGTTGTGCCACAAACTCCTCTTCTCCCCAATTCTATTCAATACCTCCTCATTAGATATGTGATCCACCAATCTAATCTTCAGCATTCTTCTGTAGCACGACTTTTCGAAAGCTTCTACTCTCTTCTTGTCTAAACTATCTATCGTTCATGTTTCATTTCCATTCATGGCTACACTCCATACAAATACTTTCAGAAACGACTTCTTGACATTTAAAGCTACACTCGATGTTAACATATTTCTCTTCTTCAGAAACGCTTTCCTTACCATTGCCAGTCCTATCTACTTCGGCCATCATCAGTTATTTTGCTCCCAAATAGCAAAACTCCTTTACTACTTTAAGTGTCTCATTTCCTAATCTAATTCTTTCAGCATCACCGACTTAATTCGACTACATTCCATTATCCCCGTTTTGCTTTTGTTAATGATCATCGTATACCCTCCTTCCAAGCACTGCCCATTCCGTTCAACTGTTCTTCCAAGTCCTTTGCTGTCTCTGACAGAAGTATAATGTTTTCATTTCGTCTCCTTGGATTTTAATACCTACTCCGAATTTTTCTTTTGTTTATTTTACTTCTTGCTCAATATAAAGATTGAATAACAACGGGTAGAGACTAAAACCCTGTCTAACTCCCTTCCCCAACCACTGCTTCCCTATCATGCCCCTCGACTCTTATTACTGCCATCTGTTTTCTATATAAATTATAAACAGCTTTCCGCTCCCTGTATTAGACCCATGTTACCTTTAGAATTTGAAGGAGAGTATTCCAGTCAACATTGTCAAAAGCTTTCTCGAAGTCTACAAATGCTAGAAACGTAGGTTTGCCTTTCCTTAATCTTTCTTCTAAGATAAGTCGTAAGGTCAGTATTGCATCAGTTGTTCCAGTGTTTCTACGGAATCCAAACTGATCTTCCCCAAGGTCAGCTTCTACCAGTTTTTCCATTCATCTGTAAATAATTCGTGTTAGTATTTTGCAGCTGTGACTTATTAAACTGATAGATCGGTAATTTTCAGAACTGTCAACACCTGCTTTCTCTGGGATTTGTATTATTATATTCTTCTTGAAGTCTGAGGGTATATTGCGTGTCTAATACATCTTCCTGACCAGACTGAAGGGTTTTGTCAGGACTGCCTCTCCGAAGGCCGTCAGTAGTTCTAATAGAATGTTGTCTACTCCCGGGTCCTTGTTTCGATTCAGGTCGTTCAGTGCTCTGTGAAACTATTCACGCAGTATCGTATATCCCATTTGATCTTCATCTTCATCCTCTTCCATTTCCATAATATTGTCCTCAAGTACATCGCCCTTCTATAGACAATCTATATACTCCTTCCACCTTTCTGCTTTCCATCTGAGCTCTTGATATTGAAACAAGTGGTTCTCTTTTCTCCAAAGGTCTCTTTAATTTTCCTGTATTCAGTATCTATCTTACCTCTAGTGAGATAGGCCTCTACATCCTTACTTTTGTCCTTTGGCCATGCCTGTTTAGCCATTTTGCACTTCCTGTCGATCACATTATTGTGACGTTTGTATTCCTTTTGGCTGCTTCATTTACTATACTTTTATATTTTGTCCTTTCATCAATTAAATTCAATTTTTTTTCTGTTACCCAAGGATTTCTACTAGCCCTTGTCTTTTTACCTACTTGATCCTCTGCTGCCTTCACTACTTCACCCCTCAGAGCTACCCATTCTTCTTCTACTGTATTTCTTTCCCCCATTCCTGTCAATTGTTCCCTTATGGTCTCCCTGAAACTCTGTACTACCTCTGGTTTAGTCAGTTTATCCAGGTCCCATATCCTTAAAATTCCCACCTTTTTGCAGTTTCTTCAGTTTAAATCTACAGTTCATAACCAATAGATTGTGGTCAGAATCCACATCTGCCTCTGGAAATGTCTTACAATTTAGAACCTATTTCCTAAATCTCTGCCGGCCAGAGTGGCCGAGCGGTTAAAGGCGCTACAGTCTGGAACCGCACGACCGCTACGGTCGCAGGTTCGAATCCTGCCTCGGGCATGGATGTGTGTGATGTCCTTAGGTTAGTTAGGTTTAAGTAGTTCTGAGTTCTAGGGGACTTATGACCACAGCAGTTGAGTCCCATAGTGCTCAGAGCCATTTGAACCTAAATCTCTGTCTTTTCATTATATAATCTATGTGATACCTTCTGGTATCTCCAGGATTCTTCCATGCATACAACCTTCTTTTATGATTCTTGAACCATATGTTAGCTATGATTAAGTTATGCTCTGTGCAAAACTCTACCAAGCGGCTTCCTCTTTCAATTCTTATCACCAATCCACATTCACCTACTATGTTTCCTTCTCTCCGTTTTCCAACTCTCGAATTCCAGTCACCCATGACTATTAAATTTTCGTCTCCCTTCACTACCTGAATAATTTCTTTTATCTCATCACACATTTCATCAATTTCTACATCTTCTGCAGAGCTAGTTGGCATATAAACTTGTACTACTGTGGGAGGCCTGGGCTTTGTGTCTATCTTGGCCACAATAATGCATTCACTATGCTGTTTGTAGTAGCTTACCCGCTCTCCGATTTTGTTCTTCATTATTAAACCTACTCCTGCATTACCCCTATTTCTTTTTGTATTTATAACCCTGTATTCACCTGATCAAAAGTCTTGTTCCTTCTGCCACCGAACTTCACTAATTCCCACTTTATCTAACTTTAACCTATAAATTTCCCTTTTTAAATTTTCTAACCTACCTGCCCGAATAAGGGATCTGACATTCCACGCTGCAATCCGTGGAACGCCAGTTTTCTTTCTCCTGATAGTGACGTCCTCTTGAGTAGTCCCCGCCCGGAGATACGAATGTGGGACTATTTTACCTCCGGAATATTTTACCCAAGAGGACGCTATCATCATTTAACCATACAGTAAAGTTGAATGCCCTTGGGAAAAATTACGGCTGTAGTGTCCTCTTGCTTTCAGCCGTTCGCAGTACCTGCACAGCAAGGCCATTTTGGTTAGTGTTACAAGATCCGTCAATTATCCAGACTGTTGCCCCTGAAACTACTGAAAAGGCTGCTGCCCCTCTTCAGGAACCATATGTTTGTCTCTCTACATATACCCCTCCGTTGTGGTTGCACCTACGGTACGGTCATCTGTATCGCTGAGGCATGCAAGCCTCCCCACCAACGGCAAGGTCCATGGCACATGGGGGGGGGGGGGGGATGATTCGAGTACTATGAAGAATGAGTGAGAACTTATCAAGATATTTCCAATGTTCACAAATTTACGAAAGTAGGGCTCAGAGTGGGATGCTATGTAACATATATGTTCAAGTCCACAGCATTTCAACCATGACAGTGCAACTTATAGGAACTGGTGTGAACATCTCTTTTCTAGTTAAGGAAAAAATATTTAGAACTTTTTGTTTAAAACATATAAACTACTTTGTTATAAACCGCTGAATAAATGATAAGTAAACATATACGAAACAGGAGACCAGTGAACCTGCCACAGTATTCTCAAATAAATGCAAAAATAATAAAACATGTTTAATTGTAGCCTACTACATAGAAAAGGGTAATATGCACAAAATATGGATCGTAACTTACTTTCCTGTTATCTTTTTAATGAGACAATGGTAACGGTTTCTCAGTCTTTTTTCCAGCCATATTGTTAATTACTACATGCAGGATCCTGTGGTGTCACCGCCAGACACCACACTTGCTAGGTGGTAGCCTTTAAATCGGTCGCGGTCCGTTAGTATACGTCGGACCCGCGTGTCGCCACTATCAGTGATTGCAGACCAAGCGCCGCCACACGGCAGGTCTAGAGAGACTTCCTAGCACTCGCCCCAGTTGTACAACCGACTTTGCTAGCGATGGTTTACTGACAAAATACGCTCTCAGTTGCCGAGACGATAGTTAGCATAGCCTTCAGCTACGTCATTTGCTACGACCTAGCAAGGCGCCATTACCAGTTACTATTGAGATTATGAATAATGTACCGTCAAGAGCGATGTTCACCAATTATGGATTGATGTTAAGTATTCCACCAGCTACGTCCGTTTTTTGCTAAGGTCTAAATTCCTTGACCTGTTCCAGACCTCATACCAGCCTGCGTGAGATAAAACGCGTGCCTTTCGGCTTCCTCTAGTATCACGGTGTTGGCTCTCCTGCCAACCCACAACACTGGCGACGAGGCAACACCACGTCCGTAACTATACTGCCCTGATTTACTTGTGTAATGGCTTCACCGCCATCTCCAGATGTACTGTCCGAATTTTATCGCTTACAGAATCAGCAGACGCAGGCCTTACTGGATGCCCTTCGACAGCTCGTCCAGGGTCAACGTGCAATGCAAAACGCGGCAGCTGCCGCTCAACCGCTAACGCAGCCACAACTCGCAATTGCACCAAATTTTCGTCCTTTTGATGCTGCACTGGAAAGCTGGACAGAGTGATCACGCCAATTTGGATTCCATCTCGCCGCCTACAGAATTCAAGGTAACGAGCGGCAGCCTTTTTTATTGTCCTCTGTCGGGGTGCACACGTACCGTGTGATAGTCAAATTATTTCCCTGACGCGATGTAGCAACTCTGTCCTATGATGAAATGTTGTCTGCATTAGATGCATATTTCAAAGAATCAGTCAATGTATTTGCCAAATGGTATACCTTCTTTCGTACAAAATGTACGTCAGGTCAGACTAATCAGGAGTGGGTTGCAACCTTGCAAGGCCTTACTAGGGATTGTGCTTTTGGGTGTCAATGTGGACTCCCTTATTCAGATACTATGGTATGTGATGCAATTGCACAGAACGTTTCTGATGTTCATATACGGGAACTAGTCAATCCCTCCCTTCAACAAGTGATGGACATGCTGGATCGGCAGGACACACTTGACTTTGCTCAGGAATCATTTGAACCTTCGCCACCCATGTGTCGGGTTAACCGGCACGCCGGGCGAGCTGCACTGAATAGTAAACAGTCCTCGTGCCTGACAACGCCTCTGCCGCCAGGCTTTCAGCCATGTGTACCGCGCGGGCAAGCAAATGCAGCGCTAAAATCATGCCCGCGGTGTGCTACTAGACATTCGCTTGAGAATTGCCCATCACGCCAAGCTATTTGCTTTTACTGTAATAAAAAAGGACATGTTCAAAGTGTTTGCCAGAAAAAGCTTAGATCGGAAGCTCAAAACCATTCCAGGCCCTTTGCTCCACACTGGAATCGGAATCGAACCAAGGATACTCAGGCTCACGAAACTTCGCCCATGGAAAATCATATAGTTCATTCCACTCCGCCCAGTGCCACTCTCTCTAACAGTGACAGTGTCTGACCCACTAATAATGTGCGTCGATGGCGCCGGCACTCCCGTCGAGTTGCAAGTGATTTTGTACCAGTGTCAGTTCACGTTGCACGAGACAGTCGCTCTTGTCATCAGCAGGACAGTAAACTTTTTGTGGACTTGGACATTAACGGCAAAGTGATACCATTCCAGCTCGATACCAGCTCTGCAGTTTCACTGCTCAATCAAGACACTTACAAACTGCTGGGCACACCTCCGTTGCGTGCCGCAAATGTTAAGTTAACTAGCTATTTGGCTCACAAGATCCCTGTGTTAGGACAGTGCAGCCCTCTTGCAACATACAAGGGACAAACAAAACTTGTGTCATTTTATGTCCTTCGTTCTTCTGCTGCAGTGAACTTGATTGGTTTCCATTTATTTCAGTTGATTAACTTGTCTGTAGTAAATCAGGTCCTATCAGTGAACCAGACTGTGCCTTCTGACAGTGTTTCTCGTCTAAGTGCAGAAGTTGTAGATATTTTTGCACGGGCCTCTGTTGCGCTAAGAACTATAAAGCACATTTGGAACTGAAAGTAAACGTGCAACCGAAATTTTTCAGAGCGCGCGATGTTCCCCACGCATTACGTGATGAGGTCGCAGAAACATTAAACGATTTGGACTTTGTGTGGACTTCAAGGCAACAGAGAATCCACAACTAGTGCCTGCAACTTTTCCTATAACCCGCCCAGAAGATTTTTTTGACAAACTGTGCCCGGGTAAATATTTTTCGAAGTTGGACCTCACAGATGCGTACTTGCAAATACTGGTGGACGAACAATCCCAGCGCGTTTTGGTGGTTAACACGCATTTTGGTTTGTATCGATTCAAACGAATGCCATAAGGGTGTGCACCCGCCCCTGCATTGTTTCAGCAATATCTACAATCTGTTTGTGCGTCGGTCCCTACTGCAGCCAACTATCTGGACGATATTGTGATCTCCGGAAAGACGGAAGAAGAACATTTAACCAATCTCAGAACATTATTTCAGGTCTTGCGACAAAATGGTCTTCGCTTGCGTAAGGACAAATGTGTGTTTTTTGCTCGTGACTTACCCTATCTGGGACATATACTCGATGCTCAAGGCATACATCCCAGTCCAGAGCACCTCCGTGCCATACAAGACCTGCCTTCGCCGCAGAATTTGAAGCACCTACAGAGTGTGCTGGGAAAAATCAACTATTATCATAAATATATCCCACACGCTTCTTCCATTTCAGCTCCGCTTCATCGCTTACGCCGTAAAGGTGTTCCGTCCGTCTGGATGACGGAATGTGAACGCGCCTATCGCCAGTTGAAATCGGCGTTGCTTTCCTATACTTGCCTTACGCCGTTCGATCTCCGGAAGCCCCTTTTGATGATGGTGGATGCAAAGGATTTCGGGATCGGTGCTGTGCTTGCGCAAAAAGATGTATCGCACGATCGCCCTATTGCCTTTGCGTCCAAATTGCTCTCGTCTGCGCAACGAAATTATTTACAGATCGAGAAAGAAGCGTTGGCTCTCGTATTTGGTGTTACGAAGTTTTATGATATCTTGTATGGTCGTCACTTTACCATCATCACAGACCACAAACCTTTGACATCGCTTTTTCATCCGACCAAGCCTGTACCTCCACGTACAGCGCGGAAATTCATTCGCTGGTCTATTTTCCTCTCGCAGTACCGCTACGATATCTTGTATCGGTCCACTGCTAAGCACGGAAACGCCGATGCGTTGTCACGTTTGCCTCTTGCTGAGGATAGAGCTTTCGATTCCTCTGAACTTGCTTGCATGTTCATTGATTCGGAAACCGATGACGTTGTCGAACTATTTCCGATTGATTTTCGTCGTGTAACTACAGCCACAGCTGCCGACACTTTCCTTGCTACCGTTCTGCGTTTTGTTGCTATGCAATGGCCCTTGTCAAAGTCATGGGTCTGGGATCCGTTGGTTCGCCGATTTTTTGCTCACAAGGTGAGACTTTTTGTACGACGTGGTGTTTTGCTGTTGCGTTCAGATAATGATCAGGTCAGGGTCGTGGTCTCACGTTCGTTACAGACCTCTGTCTTACAGCTTCTCCACCAAGGACATTGGGGTATAGTGAGAACGAAACAACTTGCTCGTCAGCATTGTACTTGGTTCGGAATCGATGCCGCGATTATGAATATGTGCTCTTCTAGCATGGTGTGTGCCGAACAACAATCAGCACCACCGCGTAAAATCTTTGCATGGCCAAAAGCCACTTCCCCTTGCCTACGCTTACACATCGATTTTGCTGGTCCATTCTGGAATGCTCGATGCTTGGTTGTGGTAGATTCATTCAGTAATTTTCCTTTTGTTGTCCGGATGTCTTCCACGACGTCATCTGCCACCATCCAAGCGTTATCCGATATCTTTTGCATTGAAGATCTTCCACAGACTATTGCTTCCGACAACGGCCCACCATTCATGTCCACAGAATTTCAGTCATTCTGCAAGGCCAATGGTATTCAACATCTGACGTCCGCGCCGTTTTCGCCACAGTCAAACGGTGCCGCTGAACGATTGGTCAGGACTCTCAAGTCACAGATGTTCAAGTTGAAAGAGTCGCATTCTCAGGAGGACGCGTTATTACTCTTTTTGTCCTCGTATCGCCCTCAGTCCCGAGAACCTCGCTCGCCGGCTGAGTTGCTCCACAGTCGCCCTCATCGGACCTTGATGTCTTTGCTACATCCGCCGCATCAGGTTCCTGTGCAGCGGCAGACACCTGCTTTTGCCCCAGGCGACGTTGTCTACTACCGGAGCTATCGAGGTTCACGGCGTTGGCTCGAAGGGCGCAGTCTTCGCTGCCTCGGCCGCGCTATGTATCTGGTTTTGGGGGTCTCTGGTGAGGTGCGTCTGCATCTCAATCAGATGCGCCTCTGTCGTCGCACGGGATCTGCCGCTCCCCGTCTGCTTTCAGCAACGGTGCCGTCCGGTCAGCGCCCTGGGGACCCATCTACTGGCTCACCCCAGCCCCAGGTGTTACTGACACTGCCTTCCATTTTGCCCCATGGCGGCGCGCCGCCGCCGCCTGTTCTCCCGCCGGCGCCGCCCGCAGTGGCCGCGTCGCTGCAACCACCGGGCGCCTCCCTGGGTCACGCGCCGCCGATCGCTTCCCGTGACCAGTTGTCCTCCAACATGGAACTCTTGCCCACTCCGAACCATATGTCGTCTTCGCCTGTCCGGTGCCCCGGCCCGATGGAGGTCGACCTTTCGGCCCCTCCTGTCTCTCTACGGGCGCATACACCGCATGTTGGCGTGCACCCTGGAGAAGGTTTTCAGGCGTTTCCTAGTTCCCCGCGGTCCGACTGGCAGGGTGCGGGTGGCACAGCCTCGCCTATTGTTAGGCTCCACACCTCGTCGCATACGTCAACTTGTGGTCCTCCCCAGGGCGGGCGGAAGCCATATGCCACAACCGTGCGCCGATTTGCGGGGGAGGAATGTGGTGTCACCGCCATACACGACACTTGCTTGGTGGTAGCCTTTAACTCTGCAGCGGTCAGATAGTTTACGTTGGATCTGTGTGTCGCCACTATCAGTGATTGCAGACCGAGCGCCGCCACACGGCTGGTCTAGAGAGACTTCCTAGCACTCGCCCCAGTTGTACAACCGGCTTAGCTAGCGATGGTTCATTGACAAAGTACGCTCTCAGTTGCCAAGACGATAGTTAGCATAGCCTTCAGCTACGTCATTTGCTACGACCTATCAGGCGCCATTACCAGTTACTATTGAGATTATGAATAATGTACCATCAAGAGCGATGTTCACCATTTATGGATTAAAGTTAATTATTCCACCAGCTATGTCCGTTTTTTGCTAAAGTCTAATTTCCTTGACCTGTTCCAGACCTCACGCCAGCCTGCGTGAGCTAAAACGCGTGCCTTTCGGCTTCCTCTAATATCACGGTGTTGGCTCTCCTGCCAACCCACAACAAATCCTTTTATGTAGTGCAAGATATTATTTGGCCGATTATTACGTAGAAAAATAAGATAAATTTTAATTTTTTATGCCCCATTTGCATGAATATACAGAAATGGCTGCTGCAGTAGTTACCAGTTTCGAGCTGACGCTCCCATTCACAAACCACATACTTTTTTTTTATGTGTGGCTGTGAGTGATTTGAGAATGGGCGGGTCAGCCCGAAATCGGGAACCACTGCAGCAATAAATTAAACACTCGTGCAACTGATATGGACAAAATAAAAATTTGTAAAATTTTTCTCGGTACTATGCAGTTGCGAACTTACCATTCCAAAGCAGCATACCTCGATTCGACCAACAATTACATTTTTCTGAGGATGCTATCTTAGATGAGACGAAGATATTTGACAGAGTTTGATTCAATATGTATAGTTCACTTCTTTCCTTTGAGGAGACATGAAATAAGTAAATGACGCACGTATTAGGAGAAGACAAATATCAACATACACAAGCAAGTCGGTCTGACGGGAAAGGAGACCGCTGACGCTGCCGTGCTGCAGTCCCCTTACCTCAGCCCTCTAGTTCTTCCATTTCCTCGTATGATCTATTTGTTGCCCTCTTTCAGCAGATGGTGTCATTTTGGCATTACCACTGGTCCACCCTTCATGGGAACAAACTCCGGGGAAGTAAACCTCTCCCAGAGACTTTGACCAACCTCATTTCGGTCCTCTCGCCATGAGAAGATCGTTTAGCTAACCTTTTTTAATCACTTATGTTTTAACTTACATTCACCGTATGAGTTATTGGCCGTTGTAACAAACATCCGGCGGGCTATTGATCACTTTTTACTATTTATCTGTCGTACCAATATGGCGTAGGATTTTTAATCTTCAGTTGAGGGCCTTCGTTGTTCCTATGGCATATTTTATGGACCTTTGTCCAATTCCCTATTTTAAGCGGTGTTCCCATCCACCGATTGGGCTTACCGAATCGTCGCTTTGAACCCTTTTCTCGTCTTCGTGTAAACGGTTCTGACATGGGCGTGTATGACGTCAGATGTTTTTGCGCCCTAAAATAAAACAAGTTGCTATTTACTACGTACTGTTTATTAATCGTGAGTTTGTGCTTGGCGATATCTTCTATAACACATCGAAATGAGGTTATGTAAGTACAATATAATTGAATTATTTATATTATATATTGGGTTTGAGAAACAAATGAAATAAATGTATTCTGACATTAAAGTCCTTATGTGTTGCTTTCCAGTTGCTTTTTCTGCCAAACATTATCGAGCACATGTAGCTTTGTTGCTGAAACACGTAATTATGGATGATATCTTCTCCCAGTCATATGGGAATAATCTGAAACAAGATGTCCCCCCACATAACGCCAATGCCATGTATCTAACTGATATACACTCCTGGAAATTGAAATAAGAACACCGTGAATTCATTGTCCCAGGAAGGGGAAACTTTATTGACACATTCCTGGGGTCAGATACATCACATGATCACACTGACAGAACCACAGGCACTTAGACACAGGCAACAGAGCATGCACAATGTCGGCACTAGTACAGTGTATATCCACCTTTCGCAGCAATGCAGGCTGCTATTCTCCCATGGAGACGATCGTAGAGATGCTGGATGTAGTCCTGTGGAACGGCTTGCCATGCCATTTCCACCTGGCGCCTCAGTTGGACCAGCGTTCGTGCTGGACGTGCAGACCGCGTGAGACGACGCTTCATCCAGTCCCAAACATGCTCAATGGGGGACAGATCCGGAGATCTTGCTGGCCAGGGTAGTTGACTTACACCTTCTAGAGCACGTTGTGTGGCACGGGATACATGCGGACGTGCATTGTCCTGTTGGAACAGCAAGTTCCCTTGCCGGTCTAGGAATGGTAAAACGATGGGTTCGATGACGGTTTGGATGTACCGTGCACTATTCAGTGTCCCCTCGACGATCACCAGTGGTGTACGGCCAGTGTAGGAGATCGCTCCCCACACCATGATGCCGGGTGTTGGCCCTGTGTGCCTCGGTCGTATGCAGTCCTGACTGTGGCGCTCACCTGAGCGGCGCCAAACACGCATACGACCATCATTGGCACCAAGGCAGAAGCGACTCTCATTGCTGAAGACGACACGTCTCCATTCGTCCCTCCATTCACGCCTGTCGCGACACCACTGGAAGCGGGCTGCACGATGCTGGGGCGTGAGCGGAAGACGGCCTAACGGTGTGCGGGACCGTAGCCCAGCTTCATGGAGACGGTTGCGAATGGTCCTCGCCGATACCCCAGGAGCAACAGTGTCCCTAATTTGCTGGGAAGTGGCGGTGAGGTCCCCTACGGCACTGCGTAGGATCCTACGGTCTTGGCGTGCATCCGTGCGTCGCTGCGGTCCGGTCCCAGGTCGACGGGCACGTGCACCTTCCGCCGACCACTGGCGACAACATCGATGTACTGTGGAGACCTCACGCCCCACGTGTTGAGCAATTCGGCGGTACGTCCACCCGGCCTCCCGCATGCCCACTATACGCCCTCGCTCAAAGCCCGTCAACTGCACATACGGTTCACGTCCACGCTGTCGCGGCATGCTACCAGTGTTAAAGACTGCGATGGAGCTCCGTATGCCACGGCAAACTGGCTGACACTGACGGCGGCGGTGCACAAATGCTGCGCAGCTAGCGCCATTCGACGGCCAACACCGCGGTTCCTGGTGTGTCCGCTGTGCCGTGCGTGTGATCATTGCTTGTACAGCCCTCTCGCAGTGTCCGCAGCAAGTATGGTGGGTCTGACACACCGGTGTCAATGTGTTCTTTTTTCCATTTCCAGGAGTGTAGTATGATTTGAGAATATACACATTCCGATCGGCATACGGCACCGAGTAGCGCTGTCATGGTGTTGTTTCTCAGGAGGCGCCATTTCAGCCGATACCGTAGAAATGCTTCTTGACAATGAGTGAAATAATGTTCTCACAAGAAAAACTCCCCAACGCACCCGCCTCAGAATTAGTGCTAAGGTATGGACAGATGGACAGGTCTTCAAAAACCGAAAACCGATCATGCATGAAAACAGGAAGAATGTGTACTGAACTGTCAAAAAGAAGCAAAATCGAAACAGTGAACGCTCCAAGTTGAAATTGTGCAACATCGAGCGAATTTGTAGAACCACTGCGTCGTGGATATGTAGCCACGATCTTGGACTCCAAACGGAAGATTCGTCTACAAATCTGCCTTGTGCCCCATTTTTATTCACAAAATTACAAACTGTCCGGTCGATCATTGACGTGTCTGTTCGCTGTATTCAAATATGGGTCTGTGTCGTGGTGCAACGTCCATTTGCAACAAAACTGTTTAAGATAGAGACATTTAATTAAAGTTGATTCCAAGCAACTATTGTATTAGCAACAGAAAGGAAGGTCTCTAGAATTGGAACCACAAATCTTTAACGACAAGGCGACATGTCAACCGAATCATTAACCGGAATACACGTCTGACCCGTCATACCCGACATTGGTGGCAATATCTGTGTCATGACAGGAATCTCGTATCAACACAACTAACTTGTACAATCATGCTCAAAAGTATCCGAACGACCTGGATTGCATTTCGCCGGATTCGCATATAACCCACATAACGCAACTGACTAGCAGGTCCTCTAATCGCTCCTCGGCATATTCGTTTGACTATTGAAAATGGTTCCAACAAGTCACCACTACAAAATACTGCTCTGTATCGCTATATCTCAAGAGGTAAAGATATACCACGATACTACAAATACCAGGGAACACCTTATCACAGATTAGACTGTCCTTAAGGCTTGTATGCTCACATTTATTACAATAAATGACATACCTGAATTGTTACCACTCTCATTATTACGTCAGATAGGTAATGCACGTAGTATGGTCGTCGTATTCATGATTTCCTCCTCAAAGACGCATAACGTACTTACTTTTTAGCACAAAATGACAATAAAAATTTAATTATTCAAGAGCAGCTCGTTCAGAATATGTATGAACTTCAACTGACACGACGAACCGTCTCGTTCTGCATATGGATTCAAACACAGGTCATGCAGACTAAGCAAAGATTTCGTGACTGACAGAAACTAACAGTCATTTCTGACAATGCATACAGACAGTGATACACCTCGATTTCAGACAGTATCAGTTGGCACATATAAACTTTAAATTACATAACATTTTTAACGGATTGGAATTCCTACCCAACATCTATTGTTCCTGTTAACGAACTACGAGAGATGTTAAATATGGCTTCTTCACAAGTAATCTACTTGAAATGCCTTGAGGTAAAGCTTTGTGTTGGACAGGGATTCGAACCCAGAACCTAATCAAATTGTTATCGAAGCACAATCGACTATGCATATCGGATGTTCTCGGCAGTACCTAGATGTTTTAACTGAAATGACGAGACGAAACATTAATTTTCTCCTTCCCAGGATTCCAACCCGACACTTATCTCTGTTATATACTTGAGAAATCGAGCGTTTAATATGGGTCTGTTACACCAGCAGCGGAATTTGAGCATGTTTGAACTAGAAATAATATGACGAAGAGTTCAGTGCTGACTGGAAACCGAACCCCACACATATTGTTGTTGACTACACACAAAGAGACGTCAGCTACCGAATTTTTCTCCACCAGCATCCTTGAAATTAGACTTATCTCGCAAATATTTCAGTGTCTCACTAGAAGTCAAAAACGTCAGATATCGTTAGTGTTGACAACGAACGAAAATACATTAAAAATCAAAATTATTATCCACCAGCAGCTAGGTGTTCTCATGCTAGACATTGATAATACATAATGAAAACTTTAGTTTTGGGCCAGGATTCGAGCCCATTCACGCGCAATATATGGAGATGTTGGAGAATTTGCAGTTTTGAGCAAACAACAACTTATAGTCGACCTGTATTGTCACGAAGGGATCACATTCCGCGTTAAGAGCGGTGTGAGTTGCATTCCCAGTTCAGAACCAATTTTATCGACATGCAGAAGCTCAAATATAAAATGGAATATGTGGTGGCACCGCCAGACACCACACTTGCTAGGTGGTAGCCTTTAAATCGGCCGCGGTCCGGTAGTATACGTCGGACCCGCGTGTCGCCACTGTCAGTGATTGCAGACAGAGCGCCGCCACACGGCAGGTCTAGTGAGACGTCCTAGCACTCACCCCAGTTGTACAGCCGACTTTGCTAGCGATGCTACCCTGACAAATACGCTCTCATTTGCTGAGACGATAGTTAACATAGCCTTCAGCTACGTCATTTTCTACGACCTAGCAAGCGCCATTTATCCTTTGCTATGTATCTAATGAAGCATGAACCATCAGACTGATGTACTCCAATTGTGGTTTAAAGTTAAGTATTCTACCAGTTACTCTAGTTCTGCTAGTGTTATTTCTCTGACCTGTTCCAGACCTTACGCCAGCCTGTGTGAGCTTAATCGCGTGCCTTTCGGCTTCCTCCAAACTCCGTGAATTAGCTCCTGCCAATTCACAACATTGGCGACGAGGATGGGATCGCGTTTGTACCAAATATTGCTCTAATTTCCTTGTGCCATGGCTTCGCCACAATCTGCAGATGTACTGTCCGAATTTTATCGCTAGCAGAATCAGCAGATGCAGGCCTTATTGGATGCCCTTGGACAGCTCGTCCAGGGTCAACGTGCAATGCAACACAATGCGACAGCCGCCGCTCCACCGCTACAGCAGCCACAACACGTAGTTGCACCACCTTTTCGTCATTTTGATGCGGCAATGGAAAGCTGGACGGAGTGGTCGCGCCAATTTGGATTTCATCTCGCCGCCTACAGAATTCAAGGTAACGAGCGGCAGCCTTTTTTGCTTTCGTGTGTAGGAGTGGCCACGTACCGTGTGATAGTGAAATTATTTCCCCGACGCGACGTGGCAACTCTGTCCTACGAAGAAATTTTGTCTGCATTCGATGCCTATTTCAAAGAATCAGTCAATGTCGTTGCAAAAAGGTATACTTTATTTCGTACAAAACGTACGGCCGGTCAAACTAATCAGGAGTGGGTTGCAACTTTGCCAGGCCTTACTAGGGTTGTGCTTTTGAGTGTGAATGTGGACTCCCTTACTCCGATACTATGGTGCGTGACGCAATTGCTCAGAATGTTTCTGATGTTCGTATAAGGGAACAGATTTTGAAACTAGTCAATCCCTCCCTTCGCCAGGTGATGGACATATTGGATAGGCAAGACACACTTCACTTTGCTCAGGAATCATTTGAAATTTCGCCAGCCGTGTGTCACGTTAACCGGCCTGCCGGGCGAGCTGCACGGTACTGTAAACAGCCCTCGCGCCCATCCACATAGCCGCGTGTGCCGCATAAGCATGCAAATGCAGTTCTAAAATCATGCCCACGGTGTGCTACTAGACATTCGCGTGAGAATTGCCTGTCACGCCAGGCTATTTGTTTTTTCTGTAATAAGAAATGTCATGTTCAAAGTGTTTACCAGAAAAAGCTTAGATCGGACACTCACAACCATTCCAGGCCCTTTGCTTCGCGCCGGAATCGAACCAAGAATACTCGGGCACGTGAACCTTCGCCCATGGAATTTCATGTAGTTAATGCCACCCCGCCCAGTGCTACTCTCTCTAACAGTGACAGTGTTCGTCCCACAAAAAGTGTGCGTCGACATCGGCGGAAATCCCGTCAAGTCGCAAGTGATTCTGTATCAGTGTCAGTTCACGTTGCACAAGACAGTCGCTCTTGTCATCAGCAGGACTATAAACTTTTTGTTGATTTGGACTTTGACAGAAAAGTGAACCTGTTCCAGCTCGATACCGGAGCTGCGGTTTCACTAATCAATCACGACACATACAAACAGCTGGGCAAACCTCCGTTGCGTGACGCAAATGTTAAGCTCACTAGTTATTCAGGACAGCATATCCCTGTGTTAGGACAGTGCAGCCTTCCTGCAACATACAAGGGATAAGCAAAACTTGTGTCATTTTCCGTCCTTCGTTCTTCTTCTGCAGTGAACTTGTTTGGTTTAGATTTATTTCAATTGTTTAACTTGTCTATAGTCAATCAGGTCCTATCAGTGAACCGGACTGTTCCTTCAGCCAGTGTTTCTCGTCCATGTGAAGAATTTGCAGACTTTTTTTTTTGCACCGGGCCTTGGTTGCGCTAAAAACTATGCAGCACATTTGGAACTGATAGTCAACGCGCATCCGAAATTTGTCAGAGCACGCAATGTTCTCCACGCATTGCGTGATGAGGTCGCAAGAACATTAAACGATTTATAATCACAAGGTGTAATTGAACGTGTGCAGGCTTCTCTCTGGGCTTCACCCTTAGTAATTTTGCAAAAACCTTCCGGAAAATTGAGGCTTTGTGTGGACTTCAAGCCAACAGTGAATCCACAACTAGTGACTGCAACTTTTCCTGTACCCCGCCCATAAGATCTTTTTGACAAACTGTGCCTGGGTAAATATTTTTCAAAGTTGGACCTAACGGATGCGTACTTGCAAATACCGGTGGACGAAGAATCCCAGCGCATATTGGTGGTTAACACGCATCTTGGTTTGTACCGATTCAAAAGACTGCCATTCGGGTGTGCATCCGCCCTTGCATTGTTTCAGCAATATTTCCAAACTGTTTGTGCGTCGGTCTCTACTGCAGCAAACTATCTGGACGATATTGTGATCTCCGGAAAGACGGAAGAAGAACATTTAGCCAACCTCAGAACAATATTTCAGGTCTTGCGACATAATGGTCTTCGCTTGCGGAAGGACAAATGTGTGTTTTTTGCTCGTGAATTGCCATATCTGGCACATGTAATCAATGCCCAATGCATACATCCCAGTCCAGAGCACCTCCGAGCCATACAAGACTTGCCATCGTCCAAGATTTTGAGGCAGCTACAGTGTGTGCTGGGAAAAATTAATTATCGTAACCACTATGTGCCGCACGCCTCTTCCATTTCAGCTCCGCTTCAACGCTTACGCCATAAAGGTGTTCCGTTCGTCTGGACGACGGAATGCGAACGCGCCTATCGCCAGTTGAAATCGGCGTTGCTTTCCAATACTTGCCTTACGCCGTTCGATCTCCGGAAGCCCCTTTTGGTGATGGTGGATGCATCGGATTTCAGGATCGGTGCTGAGCTTGCGCACAAAGATGGATCGCACGATCGCCCTATTGCCTTTGCGTCCAAATTGCTCTCGTCTGCGCAACGAAATTATTCACATATCGAGAACGAAGCTTTGGCTCTCGTATTTGGTGTTACAAAGTTTCATGATTTCTTGTATGGTCGTCACTTTACCATCATCGCAGACCACAAACCTTTGACATCGCTTTTTCATCCGAACAAGCCTGTACCTCTACGTACAGCGCAGAAATTCATTCGCTGGTCTATTTTCCTCTCGCAGTACCGCTACGATATCTTGTATCGGTCCACTGCTAAGCACGGAAACAGCGATGCTTTGTCCCGTTTGCCTGTTGCTGAGGATAGAGCATTTGATTCCACCGAACTTGCTTGCATGTTCATTGATTCGGAAACCGATGACGTGGTCGAATCGTTCCCGATTGATTTTCGTCGTGTAGCTACAGCCACAGCTGCAGACCCTGTCCTTGCTACCGTTTTGCGTTTTGTTGCTACGCAATGGCCCTTGTCAAAGTCACGGATCGAGGATCCGTTGGTTCGCCGATTTTTTGCTTACAATGTGAGACTTTTTGTTCGACGTGGTGTTTTGCTGT
Organism: Schistocerca cancellata; assembly: GCF_023864275.1. NCBI lineage: Eukaryota > Metazoa > Arthropoda > Insecta > Orthoptera > Acrididae > Schistocerca > Schistocerca cancellata. The sequence continues at coordinate 182,430,338 of NC_064628.1, read as the reverse complement.
TGCGTTCTGATAATGATCTGTGCAGGGTCGCGCTCCCACGTTCGTTACAGTCCTCTGTCGTACAGCTTCTCCACCAAGGACGTTGGGGTATAGTGAGAACGAAACAACTTGCTCGTCAGCACTGTACTTGGTTCGGAATCGATGCTGCCATTACGAAAATGTGCTCTTCTTGCAGGGCGTGTGCCGAACAACAATTCGCACCACCGCGATAATTCTTTGTATGGCCAAAAGCCACTACCCCTTGGCAACGCTTGCACATCGATTTTGCTGATCCATTCTGGAGTGCTCGATGGTTGGTTCTGGTCGATTCATTCAGTAATTTTCCTTTTGTTGTCCGGATGTCTTACACGACGTCTTCTGCCGCCATCCAAGCGTTGTTCGCTATCTTTTGCGTTGAAGGTCTTCCACAGACTATTGTTTCCGACAATGGCCCCTCAATTCATGTCCGCAGAATTTCATTCGTTCTGCAAGGCCAATGGTATTCAACATCTGACATCCGCGCCGTTTTCGCCTCAGTCAAACGTTGCCGCTGTACGTTTGGTCAGGACTTTCATGTCACAGATGTTGAAGCTGAAAGAGTCGCATTCCCGGGAGGACGCATTATTGCTCATTTTGTCTTCGTATCGGTCTCAGCCCCGAGATGGTCGCTCGCCGGCTGAGTTGCTCCACGGTCGTCCTCATCGGACCTTGATGTCTTTGCTGCATCCGCTGCATCAGGTTCCTGTGCTTCGGCAGGCACTTGCTTTTACCCCTGGCGACGTTGTATACTATCGCGGTTCACGGCGTTGGCTCGCAGGGCGCATTCTTCGCTGCCTCGGCCGCGCGATGTATCTGGTTTTGGGGGCCTCTGGTGAGGTGCGTCGGCATCTCACTCAGATGCGCCTCTGTCGTCGCCTGGGTTCTGCCGCTCCCCGTCTGCTTTCAGCGACGGTGCCGTCCAGTCAGCGCCCTGGGGACCCATCTACTGGCTCACCTCATCCCCAGGAGTTACCGTCGCTGCCTTCCATTTTGCCCCATGGCGACGCGCCGCCGCCGCCGCCTATTCTCTCGCCGGCGACGCCCGCAGTGGACGCGTCGCTGCAACCGCCGGACGCCGCCCTGGGTCACGCGCCGCCGAGTGCTTCCCGTGAGCAGTAGTCCTCCGCCATGGAATCTTGCCCGCTCAGGACCATCTGTCGTCTTCGCCTGTCGGGTGCTCCGATGGAGGTCGACGGGCGCGTACACCGCGTGTTGGCGTGCACCGTGGACTAGGTTTTCAGGCGTTTCCTAGCTCCCCTCGGCCCGAATGGCCGGGTACGGGTGGCACAGCCTCGCCTGTTGTTAGGCTCCACACCTCGTCGCATACGTCAACATGGTGTCCTCCCCACGGCGGGCGGAAGCCTCATAACACAACCGTGCGCCGATTTGCGGGGAGGAATGTGGTGTCACCGCCAGACGCCACACTTGCTAGGTGGTAGCCTTTAAATCGGCCGCGGCCCGCTAGTATACGTCGGACCCGAGTGTCGCCACTGTCACTGATTGCAGACCGAGCGCCGCCACACGGAAGGTCTAGTGAGACGAGAGCACTCGCCCCAGTTGTACAGCCGACTTTGCTAGCGATGCTACCCTGACAAATACGCTCTCATTTGCCGAGACGACAGTTAGCATAGCCTTCAGCTACGTCATTTACTACGACCTAGCAAGGTGCCATTTATCCTTTGCTATGTATCTAATGGCGAATGAACCATCAGACCGATGTAATCCAATTGTGGATTAAAGTTAAGTATTCTACCAGTTACTCTTGTTCTGCTAGTCTTATTTCTCTGACCTGTTCCAGACCTCACGCCAGCCTGCGTGAGCTTAATCGCGTGCCTTTCGGCTTCCTCCAAACTCCGTGAATTGGCTCCTGCCAATTCACAGCAGAATAAGCGTCCTGTAACCGTACATAGCGTTTGTTTCGTCACTAGAAATAAATAACTAGTATAATAAAGGTTAATGGTGTCAGAGTTTCTACATGTCGCCGCTCCAGACTTTACTGTGGTTCCACCTAACGTTTACTTGGTAGAGAAGGAATATCACGATTAATATGAATTTCAGACCACAATGACATTACACCTTCTTCACTTGCCGTAGCCAGAAGAGAATAGAATCTGTCTCTCCCTATCAAAAATCATCAGCAGAAGCGGTAATCGAACCCGGACCATAACTACATGACTCTATTATAAATCCAACAGACCACCGTAGTCTATGCTTTTAAGGCCAGACTGGGTCGGAATCCTGACACACAGGCTACCTCTAGTTGTTTGCAGCATGTTCAGTACATTAATTTACTTGGTTGACCGAATCGCCATGAATTAGCTGCCGCAGTTACCCAATGCATACATTCGACTCTATTTTATAATCTCCGAAATAAAATCAAGTAACAGCCACCTACACAGATCTGCCAACAGTGCGGGATGCAGATATTTAAATAGGTAGTGTTCATTTCCAATTGAGCTACTCTATTGCACTGTCTGTTTGTTGAACACATCGTGCAGTGCAAAAGAAAAATTGTAACTGCCTGTCCCTCAGAAGTCTAGATCCAGCCATATACATTATCTCAAAGCACTGTGAAAAGCGGAAGTCCTGGAGGAATTGTTATTGACCTCTGGAGGTGCCAGCGCTACGTGTCAGGTAGTAGCGTAATGGTAAGCGTCGCGCTCTGTAGGTAGGATGTCGCGAGTTGGAATACAATCATTACTACATTTTTCTAAAATGCAATTCTGCTGTCTGCTGAAGTTATCGATCTAATGGAAGTTTGAACATAATTCCGATCAGTTCTCAACCCAAAATAATAGCATGTGGAGAAAGGGCTAATTTCGGCGACATTTTGTTCTTTTCAGATGTAATAGACGACCAGGCAGCATATGCATCTCGAAACTTTTTTATTGTGCATGCGGAGAGCGCATCGTGCAAAAATACGTCAGAAAAGTATTTTCTACATTAGCTGTCGTGTGGTAGTGGCATTTTATTCTTCGTCAAACCTTGTTTGACAGCTTTAACTCAGATCAAGTTTTCTACATGCATGTAATCTATAAACTGGTTGATATCTTTCTTACTGTAATTATGAAAAAAATTTTCAAATCTGTATTGGCCATAGCCCAAAAAAGAAATTTGTAAAAATTTTTTTGTGGGGAGCGTGGGGGCTATGTAAGTAGGCTGTTTATATTTTCTTATTGGCAACGTTATGTAGCGCTCCATATGAAAATCACTGGCTGTGCTGTGTGCAGTCTGTGGCTAGTTTGCATTGTTGTCTGCCATTGTAGTGTTGGGCAGCGGCAGCTGGATGTGAACAGCGCGTAGCGTTCGCAGTTAGAGGTGTGCCGCCAGCAGTGGTGGATGTGTGGAAGGAAATGGCGGAGTTTTCAAATTACATATATTATGACTATTAAGGTGAATACATTGTTTGTTCTCTATTAATATCTTTCATTTGCTAACTATCCCTATCAGTAGTTAGTGCCTTCTGTAGTTTGAATCTTTTATTTAGCTGGCAGTAGTGGCGCTCGATGTATTGCAGTAGTTCGAGTAACGAAGATTTTTGTGAGGTAAGTGATTTGTGAAAGGTATAGTTTAATGTTAGTCAGGGCCATTCTTTTGTAGGGATTTTTGAAAGTCAGATTGCGTTGCGCTAAAAATATTGTGTGTCAGTTTAAGCACAGTCGTGTATAAATGGTTCTAAGGGGACGTTTCATAAGGTTAAGCACATCGCGTATAAATTGTTCCTAAGGGGACGTTACAACTGTTATAAAGAACATCAGAGAATTCGCATATATCCTTGATGATTAATTTCTCTCTCATGTTTACTATTGTTTTAACAATACTAAAAGAAACCTTACGAAAATTGTACACTGTATTGTAAAAAAATGAAATAAAACTACCCACGATAACCTTATGACGACGAAAGTCTGTTTTAATAAAACTTAGTATCTGTACACAAGTGTGCCTCTATTGGCATGAATTGGAAAAACACTACTCACTTTGATTTCGATTGGGGCTGTGTTTAATTAGTAGGCTGTGTGATATTCAAGAGGTATGCAAATGTGGCATTTCATAAATAAAGTTATGTATTCCTAGAAACCCACATTCTGCTTGTCAGCAGCGGAAAGAGGCGTTACCTGTAGTGCAGCGTTGTAAGATTTTCACCATTGCACTATGAGCCGAAAGTATTTTCTTGCTATTTCCTTACCGAAGTTTGATCTGACTGCTTGTAACTCTTTCACAGAAGGGATAAAAACGTTATTGTCTGCTAGACTGGAACCGCGAATCATAACAACGCTTTTTTTTAGGTTAGCACATAACCACAGAGCCAGCCAAGAGGTATATGTTTTGGTGTCCTCTTAAGAGGTGCATAATGCCTAGAACTCGTAAGCAGCTATGTTAAGGACGAGATTAGATCGATTTCCACGTGCAACGACTTCCTGGGCTAAACATCGTAAATTTACAGTCTTTTGTTACACCTGAAGTGATAATAAAGCAGATTATAAAATGGAACTGGCAGGAAACATCTAGTGAACTTTGAGGCTTAATTCCGTGCTCACCAGGAAGTAACTCGTCGATTACAGAGTTGCCAAACATACCTTGCCATGTTGCCAAATCACAGTTACAATACCAGCAGGAAGAAGCTGAACCGATGTGAGCCTACAGTGGACTGGGAAGCAACCATAGCTGGTGTCTCAAAGACGCAGCTGCTACTGCCTGGAATACATAATGCGTCCTATTCGCGTTTCTGTAACCAGGTTTAGGGACTGGAGTGTAGTTACTATTAATACTCAGAACTGACTGCGAACTAAGCATCACAAATCAGTAACTCTCATAGTTGTTTTTATATTTCTTTCGTAAGTGTACTCAAAACTAAGAAACTCGTTCACGGACGTTTTCGTTCCTCACCAATAGTCCTGCATAACCAACAAATAAACACAATAAAAAATTGTGTGTGTGTGTGTGTGTGTGTGTGTGTGTGTGTGTTAGAGAGAGAGAGAGAGAGAGAGAGAGAGAGAGAGAGAGAGAGTGAACAGGGATAGAGAGGGAGAGAGAGAGATGAAAATAAAAATGAACGAGTGAGAGTATGAAAAATTGTTGTAAAGAAATTGAATCGTGCTTTGTATAGAAATCTTTCATTAAAATGAGACGTTCCAATCATTACAAAATGTCGTATTCATTATCTATGGAACAAGTATTACTCTAATCTAATCCAAATATTTCATATTCCTAACTAGCCATGAAGAGTCATGAATTATCGAAAATTTCCCTAATATCAGAAACCAAATCTAAACTTGAAAATAAAGACGACAGTTTTCTTAATAAACTGGGATTCCTATCAAGACCCTTTCATCCCTGTTAACTAACCACGAAAGATGTCTGATACAGCTTCATTCAGAAGTAACAAGGTGTCCATTCATTTACAGATGAAGCGCATGATGTGAGGTTCTGTGATGGACATACGAACCCAACACGTAATCAGATTGTTTACTAGGTAAAATTGAATGTTACCTATCGGTTTTTCTTACCTGCAGCGAGGTGTTTGAATCTAACATAAGGATACAAATATTGATAATCGAACCGCACACCTACCGTCCTTCTTTATCATCCACGAATATATCTTAATATCAATTGCTTACTCACCAACAGTATGATGTGTGCGTGTTTGACCAGAAGTAACGACAGCTATTGCGACTGTTGGCAACACAAGAACAGACATTAAAAATGCACGTTAATTCTTACTAGAAGGCTGGTGTGCATGTGGTAGGGCTTGAAATGAAATTACGAATATTTTTGTACTGGATCAGATTTTGGACCCACATACTTACATTTGGAGGATACCTAGAGAAGATTGCAGTCTTGGGAAAAGGAACTAAATGATTTTACTGTGGAAGAGAGCGCCACTAAATTCTACAATCCATATGCATTGCATACACACAGAAATTACTGTTACAGTGTACTTTTGGAGCCTGATGAGTGAATTGCGTATTTTACGGTGAGAAGGAGCACTGGCAGACAGTCTTCCCTACATTAGGTTACTTAAACCGGTGTCACTGTGAGCTAGAATTTATGGTCAGCGACCAAGTATAAGGAGAGTGAGTCGGATCCGGGTTTTGCAACTGTGAAATACTTTCCTACATTATAGAAGCGAATGTTAAATTTGAACTAATATTGCGAAAATTTGGACTATGATACCTTAGAAGGAATATCTTCCTGTTTATCTCAAAGGAAAACAATTGATTTTATAAAACATTCTCTGTCATACATAACTTCTAACAGGTCACGACGACCAAATTATTTGGAATAACTGACAGCGACGCATATCGGAATGAAGAAAGATCCCTTGGCTTTTGGTTTGGCAATATTCGACAGCCATTTCTAGGCGCAAGTAAATGAAGAAATGGAGCGCGTTTATGTTGGCAAATAAAGTCTTCATCAATTACTTTAGTTTCCATGTGATCTACGAATAATTGCTGATGTTTGATAATAACATCAAAAGGACTCCGTAGACAGGGAAAGAACCGGTTCTTGGGCAACTACTTCTGTAATGCCGAAACGGCATTAAATGATCTTCAAGCATATGTGTTCCAGCGGCGGCATGAAGAGAAGGACAATAATAATTATGATACTAATAGAATTATCCGGTAACTTCACATTTCACACTGGATTCTCTCGAACTAAGAAATTTGCTGAATTAGTGAAAATTTCAAAATGGCTTAACATCGAGGCTATGATGCCTAGAAGAGTCTTTCTGTCCTGATGTCATGAGAATATCATAATCTCCGCGTCAGAAGCTTGCTTCTACTTAACCATTTAACAGACACGCATTTTTTCCAACGTGACTGATATTGTAAGCTAAGCACATCATCCGTTACAGCACACTCCTGGGACTGGGAAATGTAGCCACAATGGTCTGATGAAATGAACTATCAGAGGTGCAATGGCTGGGTTCAGATATTTACTTTCAAGAGGCACAAAGGTATTTACTATACCTCTGAGAACGTCGAGAGAAAGACGATATAATCGAGAATACGCATTAAACATCAAGTTCCTTCATTACCAAGTGGACAGAGCCGGTTTACGTACGGATATGACATAGGTGAAAGTCATGTGAAACAGAAATACTGTCGCCAGTGAACTTACTTACATTAGAAAACTTTATTTTATTTGTTGAACCGGTAGCCATTTAAAGGAACAAGGCTCTTTTTTACCTGTACTTGATTGAACTAGAGTCGTTGATAATTATGGTGCTGACCTGTGATTCGAATTCGTATCTCCTCTTTCAAGGACCTATATCTCTTGGTATGGTACAATCATTTCGTTCCTTTACCCAAGACTGCAATTTTCTCTAGGTATCCTCCAAATGCTAGTATGTGGGTCCGAATCCAGATCCAGTACAAAAATATTCATAATTTCATTTCAAGCCCTATCACATGCACACCAGTCTGCTAGTAAAAATTAATGTGCATTTTTAATGTCTGTTCATGTGTTGCCAACAATCGCAATAGCTGTCGTTACTTCTGGTCAAACACGCACACGTCTTACTGTTGGTGAGTAACCAATTGATACTTCAGCTATATTCGTGAGTGATAAAGAAGGACAGTAGGTGTGCGGTTTGATGGTCAATATTTGCATCCGTATGTTACATTCAAACACCTGGCTGCTGGTAACAAAAACCGATAAGAAACATTCAATTTTACTTAGTTAGCAATCCGATTACGTGTTGGGTTCGTATCTCCATCACAGAACTTCACATCTTGCGCTTCATCTTTAAATGAATGGACACCTTGTTTCTTTTGAATGAAGCTATATCAGACATCTTTCGTGGTTAGTTAACAGGGATGAAAGGGTCTTGATAGGAATCCCAGTTTATTACGAAAACTGTCGTCTTTATTTTCAAGTTTAGATTTGGTTTCTGACATTGGCGAAAATTTCGATAATTCATCACTCTTCATGGCTAGTTAGGAATATGAAATATTTGGATTAGATTAGAGTAATACTTGTTCCATAGATAATGGCTCTGAGCACTATCTATGGGACTTAACTTCGAAGGTCATCAGTCCCTTAGAACTTAGAACCACTTAAACCTAACTAACCTAAGGACATCACACACATCCATCCCTGAGGCAAGATTCAAACCTGCGACCGTAGCGGTCACGCGGTTCCAGACTGTAGCGCCTTTAACCGCTTGGCCACCCCGGCCGGCTCCATAGATAATACATACAACATTTTGTAGTGATTCGAACGTCTCATTTTAATGAAAGATTTCTATACAAAGCACGATTCAATTTCTTTACAACAATTTTTCACACTCTCTCTCTTTCATTTTTATTTTCATCTCTCTCTCTCTTTCTCTCTATCTCTCTCTCTATCTCCCTCCCTCTCTCTCTCTCTCTCTCTCTCTCTCTCTCTCTCTCTCTCCCTCCCTCGCACACATACACACACAGACACACACAATATTTTATTGTTTTTATTTGTTGGTTATTCAAGACTATTGGTGAGGAACGAAAACGTCCGTGAACGAGTTTCTTAGTTTTGAGTACACTTACGAAAGAAATATAATAACAACTATGAGAGTTACTGATTTATGATGCTTAGTTCGCAGTCAGTTCTGAGTATTAATAGTAACTACACTCCAGTCCCTAAACCTGGTTACAGAAACGAGAATAAGACGCATTATGTATTCCAGGCAGTAGCAGCTGCGTCTTTGAGACACCAGCTACGGTCGCTTCCCAGTCCACTGTACGCTCACATCGGTTCAACTTCTTCCTGCTGGTAATGTAACTGAGATTTGGCAACACGGCAAGGTATGTTTGGCAACTCTGTGATCGACGAGTTACTTCCTGGTGTGCACGGAATTAAGCCTCAAAGTTCACTAGATGCTTCCTGCCAGTTCCATTGAATAATCTGCTTTATTATCACTTCACGTGTAACAAAAGATTGTAAATTTACAATGTTTAGTCCAGGGAAGTCGTTGCACGTGGAAATCGAACTAATCTCGTCCTTAACATAGCTGTTTACGAGTTCTAGGCATTATGCACCTCTTAAGAGGACACCAAAACATATACCTCTTGGCTGGCTCTGTGGTTATGTGCTAACCTAAAAAAAAAGCGTTGTTATGATTCGCGGTTCCAGTCTCGCTGACAATAACGTTTTTATCCCTTCTGTGAAAGAGTTACAAGCAGTCAGATCAAACTTCGATAAGGAAATCGCAAGAAAATACTTTCGGCTCATAGTGCAATGGTGAAAATTTTACAATGCTGCACTACAGGTAACGCCTCTTTCCGCTGCTGACAAGCAGAATGTGGGTTTCTAGGAATACATAACTTTATTTATGAAATGCCACATTTGCATACCTCTTGAATAAGACACAGCCTACTAATTAAACACAGCCCCAATCGAAATCAAAGTGAGTAGTGTTTTTCCAATTAATGCCAATAGAGGCACACTTGTGTACAGATACTAAGTTTTATTAAAACAGACTTTCGTCATCATATGCTTATCGTGGGTAGTTTTATTTCATTTTTTTACAATACAGTGCACAATTTTCGTGAGGTTTCTATTAGTATTGTTAAAACAATAGTAAACATGAGAGAGAAATTAATCATCAATGATATATGCGAATTCTCTGATGTTCTTTATAACATTCTGATAAGCTTGTGCAATTTATTCATTACATGCATGTAGAAAACTTGTTCTGAGTTAAAGGTTTCAAACAAGGTTTGACGAAGAATAAAATGCCACTACCACACGACAGCTAATGTAGAAACTACTTTTCAGACGTATTTTGGCACGATGCGCTCTCCGCATGCACAATCAAAAAGTTTCGAGATGCATATGCTGCCTGGTCGTCTACTACATCTGAAAAGAACAAAATGTCGCCGAAGTTAGCACTTTTTCCACATGGAACTATTTTGGGTTGAGAAGTGAGGGGAATTATGTTCAAACTTCCATTAGATCGATAACTTCAGCAGACAGCAGAATTGCATTTAAAAAAAAATGTAGTAACGATTGTATTCCAACTCGCGACATCCTACCTACAGAGCGCGACGCTTACCATTACGCTACTACCTGACACCTAGCGCTGGCACCTCCAGAGGTCAATAACAATTCCTCCAGGACTACCGATTTTCACAGGGCTTTGAGATAATGCATATGACGGGATCGAGACTTCTGAGGGACAGCCAGTTACAATTATTCTTTTGCGCTGCACGATGTTTTCAACAAACAGATAGTGCAATAGGGTAGCTCAAGTGGAAAGCAACACTACCTATTTAAATATCTGCATCCCACACTGTTGGCAGATCTGTGTAGGTGGCTGTTACGTGATTATATTTCGGAGATTCTAAGATAGAGTCGAATGTATGCATTGGGTAACTGCGGCAGCTAGTTCATGGCGTTTCGGTCAACCAAGTAAATTAATGTACTGAACATGCTGCAAACATCTAGAGGTAGCCTGTGTGTCAGGATTCCGACACAGTCTGGCCTTAAAAGCATAGACTTCGGTGGTCTGTTGGATTTATAATAGAGTCATCTAATAATGGTCGATTACCGCTTCTGCTGATGATTTTTGATAGGGAGAGACAGATTCTATTCTCTTCTGGTTACGTCAAGTGAAGAAGGTGTAATGCTATTGTGGTCTGAAATTCACATTAATCGTGATATTCCTTCTCTACCAAGTAAACGTTAGATGGAACTACAGTAAAGTCTGGAGCGGCGACATGTAGAACTTTAGCACCATTAACCTTTATTATACTAGTTATTTATTTCTAGTGACGAAACAAACGCTATGTGGGGTTACAGGACGCTTATTACATCTTACATTCGAGCTTCTGCATGTCGATAAAATTGGTTCTGAAATGGGAATGTAATTCAGACCGACCTTAACGCGGAATGTGATCCCTTCGTGACAATACAGGTCGACTATAATTTGTTGTTTGCTCAAAACTGCAAATTCTTCAACATCTCCACATATTGCGCGTGCATGGGCTCGAATCCTGGCCCAAAACTAAAGTTTTCATTATGTATTATCAATGTCTAGCATGAGAACACCTAGCTGCTGGTGGATAATAATTCTGATTTTTAATGTATTTTCGTTCGTTGTCAACACTAACGATATCTGATGTTTTTGATCTCTAGTGAGACACTGAAATATTTGCGAGATAAGTCTAATTTCAAGGATGCTGGTGGAGAAAAATTCGGTAGCTGACGTCTCTTTGTGTGTAGTCAACAACAATATGTGTGGGGTTCGGTTTCCAGTCAGCACTGAACTCTTCGTCATATTATTTCTAGTTCAAACATGCTCAAATTCCGCTGCTGGTGTAACAGACCCATATTAAACGCTCGATTTCTCAATAATATAACAGCGATAGGTGTCGGGTTGGAGACCTGGGAAGGAGAAAATTAATGTTTCGTCTCGTCATTTCAGTTAAAACATCTAGGTACTGCCGAGAACATCCGATATGCACAGTTGATTGTGCTTCGATAACAATTTGATTAGGTTCTGGGTTCGAATCCCTGTCCTACACAAAGCTTTACCTCAAAGCATTTCAAGTAGATTACTTGTGAAGAAGCAATATTTAACATCTCTCGTAGTTCGTTAACAGGAACAATAGATGTTGGGTAGGAATTCCAATCCGTTAAAAATGTTATGTAATTTAATGTTGATATTTGCCACCTGATAATGTCTGCAATCAAGGTGTATCACTGTCTGTATGCATTGTCAGGAATGACTGTTAGTTTCTGTCAGTCACGAAATCTTTGCTTAGTCTGCATGACCTGTGTTTGAATCCATATGCAGAACGAGACGGTTCGTCGTGTCAGTTGAAGTTCATACATATTCTGAACTAGCTGCTCTTGAATAATCAAATTTTTATTGTCATTTTGTGCTAAAAATTAAGTACGTTATGCGTCTTTGAGGAGGAAATCATGAATACGACGACCATACTACGTGCAT